>NC_090440.1:385319412-385619412 GCF_031143425.1 Pleurodeles waltl
AGTTAGTCTTGCCTGAATAAATTGTGATGTCTGCTACCTCTCTTACTAGCTTCCTAAAATAAATTGCAGGGTTTCCCAAAGGGCTTTCTTAATGCTGATGGTGCTAGTGGGCTTGCGCTAACAGGAAAGTGAGGTCCTACTCTGAATGAGTTGAACTCCAATTGTAGGATTATTCTGAAGATTATCCATCACATGCAACACAACTGAAAGAAAACACTGAGTTAGTGGGTGATCAAAGTCTGAGACCCAACAACCAAGGCAAAAAGTCATATTACTAAGAATAACTAGCAGTAGTAACTTTCAAGCAATCTGGTGAGCTAGTTAGTATTAAATGTATTAAAAAATTAAACTAAACTTACTAAACCTTGATTCAGAATTCAGGACTCAGGAGAAGTTTATGTTACTCCATGTTGCATAGATTTTGTAAGCAACACAGGGCCTTATTCACAACGGTAAAGTAGGTTCCACTTTTGGTGTTACTTCAGTCTTGCAGTGTAAGTTTACAACTAGTAACGTTGCCATCATTTACTTTACAAGCAGTAAGTTTGTGAGTAGTAAGTAAACCCTATCACTTTAAAATGAGTTGCTGTTATTGCTAGTTAGTTACTAGTCATAAACTTACTGGTAGTACAGTTACACTGCAAGAGTAAGCTTACTCCAAAAGTGTAACTTTACCTCGGTGAATCAGCCCACACAGTGCATACTAGTGCTTCCTATCCTTGGAGAGGCATTGTCCTAAGGCTCTGCACTATGATGAGGATGTCGCTTTCATGCCTGGGTGAGTAAGAAGTGATGTGGGGGGGTATTGTTTAGTTAAGATGACAATGGGAATTTGGGGAAAGGTGAGAGAAAGACAAACACAGCATTCATCAAGTCAATGAGCAGCACATCATTGTTTCATCTGTTGTGGGAGGGAATCGAGGAATGACTCAGTTCAGTTATTAAATACATTGGAAACAGTCCTTCAGCCCCAGTGTCCCAAGTTATCTAATTGATCTGTTACCTAGGTTTCGAAAAATACACTTTTGGGAGTACCCACACAGTTCTACAAATTGTTCCGAAAAGAAAAATGACACTTTAGATAAATGCCAAAATGGACTGTGCATCTAAAGTCTTCTCAGAATGTCCTTCTTAGGTACAGGGCTGAACCGGTCCAGTAAGCAGGAGTGCTATGGAAAGTTTGTGTAGAAGAAGAGAATGCCTGTGGAATGCACAAAAGTAAATTTCAGTATTGTAGCACCAAGGAAGAAGGTAAGCTTCATGATGGATGAGAGCCAATATGGCAGAGCATAGGCTGTTGCAGTCATGCACGATTAACTGAGAAATTAGAACAATCTTTTGCTAGCAATCCTAGACAAGTAGCTGCATGTACCTGGCTGACCAATCTAACAAATGTCAATTTTCGTAACATATAGCTGAGTGTGTCCATCAAGTGACATGTCCAGTGACAGTCCTCCAGACCACAACCACTCAATTAAAGGAATTTGACATTTGACCCAGAACACCACTCAGCATTTCCCAAATCAACGCACCTCTCTCCAGTCCACAGGACTGAGTAGGTATCTTTGAGTCATATTGTTTCCCAATGAAGTAGATAAGCATTAACTTCCTTTGTCTGACTGTTGGGATAGTCCCGTCCTGATTCTGAGTCCTGACCAAAATGAGATTGAGAGAGATAGACTAGTAGTGTTTATGAACAAGAAAAGAAAAGTAATTTGAGCATTTATGTGTAGTTTAGTTAACTGAACTAACTGGCCTCTGAAGAACCTGAAGAAAAAGAAGTATAGGAAAGGAGTAGACCATGTGAGTAATTATAGTGAACTGTGAAAACAAGGCCATCATTCAGGCAGAATCATCCATCGGGCCCCAAATATTACGAATCACATTTACAAATTAGTTGAACAATACCCTCCCAGCCACCACACAAATCTTATTTAATATATCACTCATCAGTGCAATAGTTACCTGTTCCAAGTGTGGTGCACATTTGTCTATTGTATCTTCTCTTTTCCCATGGAAGCAACAAACAATGGGTGTCGTGTATAATTAGTCATCTTTACAGGCAGTCCAGCAGGAAATGAAAAATAGAAGGATAGGGATGGGATTCATTGTCTTAATTTCATTTAAGTGAATCAGGAGACATCTTCTGTGTACACTGGTCTAACTCCACTCCATATATGTGAATACATTGTGAGGCTGTATTTTTTAAAAGCAGTTTGACAATAATGTATGAAAGTTCTGCTGTTGCCTACTTAGTCAAGGAGGTAGAGTTAATCCTCAGACTCGCCTAAAATTTGGTAAACTAACACACTTAAGTGTGACCAATCACCATGTAAGGAAATGCCTCCTTGGCATGGTTACCCCCTAACTTTTTGCCTTTGCTGATGCCAAGTTATGATTTGAAAGTGTGCTGGGACCCTGCTAACCAGGCCCCAGCACCAGTGTTCTTTACCTAAACTATACCTTTGTCTCCACAATTGGCACAACCCTGGCACCCAGGTAAGTCCCTTGTAACTGGTACCCCTGGTACCAAGGGCCCTGATGCTAGGGAAGGTCTCTAAGGGCTGCAGCATGTCTTATGCCACCCTGGGGACCCCTCACTCAGCACATGCACACTGCTTGCCAGCTTGTGTGTGCTGGTGGGGAGAAAATGACTAAGTCGACATGGCACTCCCTTCAGGGTGCCATGCCAACCTCACACTGCCTATGGCATAGATAAGTCACCCCTCTAGCAGGCCTTACAGCCCTAAGGCAGGGTGCACTATACCACAGGTGAGGGCATAGGTGCATGAGCACTATGCCCCTACAGTGTCTAAGCAAAACCTTAGACATTGTAAGTGCAGGGTAGCCATAGGAGTATATGGTCTGGGAGTCTGTCAAACACGAACTCCACAGCACCATAATGGCTACACTGAAAACTGTGAAGTTTGGTATCAAACATCTCAGCACAATAAATGCACACTGATGCCAGTGTGCACTTTATTGTAAAAATACACCCAGAGGGCATCTTAGAGATGCCCCCTGAAAACATACCCGACTTCCAGTATGGGCTGACTAGTTTTTGCCAGTCTGCCACACACCAGACATGTTGCTGGCCACATGGGGAGAGTGCCTTTGTCACTCTGTGGCCAGGAACAAAGCCTGTACTGGGCAGGAGGTGCTTCTCACCTCCCCCTGCGGGAACTGTAACACCTGGCGGTGAGCTTCAAAGGCTCACCCACTTTGTTACAGCGCCACAGGGCATCCCAGCTAGTGGAGATGCCCGCCCCTCCGGCCACTGCCCCCACTTTTGGCGGCAAGGCTGGAGGAGATAATGAGAAAAACAAGGAGGAGTCACTCCCCAGTCAGGACAGCCCCTAAGGTTACTTTTAGAAATCCTCCATCTTGCAGATGGAGGATTCCCCCAATAGGATTAGGCATGTTCCCCCCTCCCCACAGGGAGGAGGCATAAAGAGGGTGTAGCCACCCTCAAGGCCATTAGCCATTGGCTACTGCCCTCCCAGACCTAAACACACCCCTAAATTGAGTATTTAGGGGCTCCCAGAACCAAGGAAGATAGATTCCTGCAACCTGAAGATGAAGAAGGACTGCTGACCTGAAGCCCTGCAGAGAAGACGGAGACGACGACTGCTTTGGCACCAGCCCTACCGGCCTGTCTTCCCACTTCAAGAAAAACTGCAACAGCGACGCATCCAACAGGGACCAGCGACCTCTGAAGCCTCAGGGGACTGCCCTGCATCTAAAAGGACCAAGAAGCTCCCGAGAACAGCGGCCCTGTTCAACAAAACTGCAACTTTGCAACAAAGAAGCAACTTTTAAAGACCACATGTTTCCCGCCGAAAGCGTGAGACTTTCCACTCTGCACCCGACGCCCCCGGCTCGACCTGCAGAAAACCAACACTACAGGGAGGACTCCCCGGCGACTGCGAGCCTGTGAGTAGCCAGAGTTGACCCCCCTGAGCTCCCACAGCGACGCCTGCAGAGGAAATCCAGAGGCTCCCCCTGACCGCGACTGCCTGCTTCAAGGAACCCGATGCCTGGAAACCACACTGCACCCGCAGCCCCCAGGACCTGAAGGAACCGAACTCCAGTGCAGGAGCAACCCCCAGGCGACCCTCTGCCTAGCCCAGGTGGTGGCTATCCCAAGGAGCCCCCCCCTGTGCCTGCCTGCATCGTTGAAAAGACCACTGGGACTCCCCATTGATTCCTATTGAAAGCCCGACGCCTGTTTGCACTCTGCACCTGGCCGCCCCAGTGCTGCTGAGGGTGTACCTTCTGTGCCTGCTTGTGTACCCCCCGGTGCCCTACAAAACCCCCCTGGTCTGCCCTCCGAAGTTGCGGGTACTTACCTGCTGGCAGACTGGAACCAGGGCACCCCTATTTCCATTGAAGCCTATGTGTTTTGGGCACCACTTTGACCTCTGCACCTGACCGCCCTGTGCTGCTGGTGTGGTAACTTTGGGGTTGCCTTGAACCCCCAACGGTGGGCTACCTTGGACCCAACTTTGAACCCTGTAAGTGTTTTACTTACCTATGAACTTAACATTTACTTACCTCCACCAGGAACAGTTGATTTTTGCAGTTTTTAAAATTGCTTATTGCCATTTTTGCCAAAACTGTACATTCTATTGTGATAATTCAAAGTTCCTAAGATACCTGAGTGAAATACCTTTCATTTAAAGTATTGTTTGTAAATCTTGAACCTGTGGTTCTTAAAATAAACTAAGAAAATATATTTTTCTATATAAAAACCGATTAGCCTGGAATTGTCTTTGAGTGTGGGTTCCGCATTTATTGCCTGTGTGTGTACAACAAATGCTTAACACTACCTTCTGATAAGCCTACTGCTCGACCACACTACCACAAAATAGAGCATTAAAATTATCTCTTTTTGCCACTATCTTACCTCTAAGGGGAACCCTTGGACTCTGTGCACACTATTTCTTACTTTGTAATAGTATATACAGAGCCAACTTCATACACACCATCATCCTCTTTCTGTGCTGTTTCGGGAACAGTGTAATCAGGTTGTATGAAGTGTTGGTTCATTTTTACTATGGTCAAAGTCTCCAAGTTTTGAAGCGAGAGCCTGGTCCTTCTGACTATGACAAGTGCACCAAGTTCACTGAACACACACTCAGAAGACAAGCCAGATACTTTATTGGAAGCCTGTTGATCTCAGGCCATTGCCATTGTTGCATCATCCCAAACCAATAGACCAACGGGTTTTGATCCAGGTAAACCTCCTTTGGGCCATCCAGATAGTCTTAGACCATCATGTGAATGGTCATTGGTGCTGCAACTTGCTCGACCTGTGTTGCTTTCGCCTCTGCCACTTGAAACCAAGACATTGCAGAGGTTGGGTTTAATTCTTCTTTTGCAGATGTTGCTGGTTTGCTGATGATCATGGCTGTAAGACAGCAGCACTGCCATCCATGTCTATTGCTTGATCAACATTCCAAGTCTTGCATAGTGAAACATCCCCTTCTGAAAAAGGAATGAAAGTGGCTAGTAATTTTTTGTACTGTGGATCAAATATTGTGGCACATATGTACTCTTTGGAGGAGACAATCTCTTTTTACAACCTTCGATTAACAGCCAAGTGATGGATTAAACTCTGAGCCAACTCATATGCTTGTTCGTTCACGCAGGCAAACCTTTGTGACACCTTTTTCGACTGGTCCTGTAGCAGATGCAACAGCGGGATTTCTTCGCTCATCATACTGTCTTCCTTGCTGACTTTCCATGTGAAAACCTCAAAAAATAAGTAGCATTTGTGTCAGGCATTTGACCGGCCCCCATTTGTCCATCTCCATTGTCATTCTTTCCCAGGTGCATCCCCTCCTCTTTGAAGGACATACTCAGTGATAGCTCTGTATTTCTCAACATGTGGTAGTTCACGTTCCAACATGTTGGCACCTCCTGTATGAGGGCTTTGCCAAGTACTCTATTAGCACACTGAATGACCCTCAACTGCTTCTGGGGTTCAAAAGAATGACTGATATCAATGCAGAGTTTTTGGTAGGTGGGCAGTATGTTGCTGACTATGACTTCTTTTTTTAGAAAATCCTGTACAATCAGGTTGATGTGTGTCAAACACAGGACCCTGAAATATCCACAATTTGGTATGACCTTGACTATATTACTGCTATTGTATGTGGCAACAAATCCAGTACTGAGACCTCCGGGTCAAAGCCATTCAAAGACCTCGCTGTTAACCTCTTCCAAGATGTTTGCAGCTGTATGGGATTTCTCCATGGCAACACCGCTACTGTTGCATGCCGCCCAACACCCTTGAAACTTTCTTCAATGCTGAGCCCTGCAGATTGTTGTTGCCTAACTCACACAAAAGAGACCCAGTGTGCACTGATACACATGTAATCAGTTGCTTGACAACTGATCCACATGTCTGTCAACAGGTAGATAGTATGAACACCACTCTGCTGCACAGATTGGCCAACCATTTGCAGCACATCATGATATAGTGCTGGAACAGCAACTCTGGCAAAATAGGTCTAACTGGGAGCCTTCCATTTCAGCAGGTGGCAACCACAAATTCTAAAAATCCCGCTCCTTCCACAAAAGAAAAAGTGAAGTGGTTCAGTGCTAACATTTTAGCCCAATTCCCATTGTACAAATGTACTGTTGGGTGATTGTGTTCGTATGCTCCCTCCTGCCTAAACATGCTTTTAATATAAGCTTGGATTACTTTTCTTTTGTCGTGCCACGGACATAGGTGACTTCCAGAGAGAACCAGGAGGTGGTAGACTCAACATATGTCTTGGGGGAAACACTGGGCCTCATTTACAAGGAACTGGTGCACAGATGCGCCAGTTTCCTTTAATAGCCCTTTGCCCCCCTAACGACACCATGGTAGCGCTCTATTTATTATATAGCGCACTAAAAATCAATTTTGATGCTAGTTGAGCAGAGCTTGGGGATGCCCATTGAAAAGAGCCTAGCATCAGTTTAACTCTTGCCCTGGGCAAGCATTAAAAAATGGTGCTAAATGGCGCAGTGAAATCTTACAGATTTTTGGGCCTTCCTGGAGGGAAGAACTCCCTTGCATAAATTATACCTGGTGCAGGTATAATGTGGCACAAGGGTTTACAAACTGGCGCAATGGTGACATTGCACCAGTTTGTAAATACACCATGGGGTGGGGGACTGTTTTGCACTGCTGTAGCCTAAAAAAATGACGCTGCAGCAGTGCAATGAGCTTGTAAATGAGCCCCACTGAATGTGGCGGAGGTGTCTGCATCTGAGCCTCGTGGCATTTGGAGGTTGCTGATGCAGGTGTTGCTGGCACACTACAGGGATGCTTTATTTAAAAACCATCATCCTCGTCTTCCTCATGACCACCTTCTTCATCTATCAATGTGCTATCAGCTGCTTCTCCTCTCCCATCACCACCACCAGCTGTCTTTTTAAGGTGTTCCTCCCACCGGATTGTGTGAGGGTTTCTCAGATGGGACGCTTGACCTCCAGTGCCTTAGTGCAAACCTGGTTTACCTCGATGAACACCTGCATGTCAAATGGAGCATATTGCAATCTTATCCTCCTGTTTTTTATCCATAAAAAAAGTCCCAATTTGGGGAAGGATAACTTTTTTAGTGTGCCAGTGTCAGAAGAACTGGTGGTAGGTAGCTATGTTGTTTGCCTGGTGTACTTTGATTGTGCAGTGGTGGAAGCAGGTCTCGACGGGGGTCTTACACATATGGAAGCCAGAAGTAGTGGTTGTGATGGAATCTCATCTCTCTCAGCAGGTTGAATAGGAGGGGTCATCTCAAAGTACTCTCTGCCACCCCCACCTACTGGTAATCACTAGTTTGTTGTCATCACTGTCACTTTTCATAACTCTAAGGCTTTCAGGAACATTCCTTTTCCCTTATCTCTTGGGCAGGTCTCAGGCTCGCCTGGGTCCAATCCATGTCCAGATCATCAGAAGGGGGAATGGAGAAGATGATGGAGTACCCTTTCTTTTTCTTGCTGGAGATTATGAAGCCAGTGATTGAAGACCAAATCTTGCTTAGCAGGAAGCTTAACCTCCGATTCTGCCCCTACTTCAGGAAGAACTGTTGCTGACTGTGGCTCCTGTTGTCCATTTTCCTGTAATGTTTGCGTACTTGTTTGCTACTGAGATAAATCCAGTTCAGATCCACTTCTTGTCACCATGACTGCAGTGGCTGCATCATTGAGAGACATGGCTTTGGGCTTAACCGTAGGTTGGGGTGAAGCTGTAGATGCTGTGGTAGGGAGTGCTGCACTCAGCCTTTTGCTGCCCAGAGGAGAGTATAGAAATTGCACCTCGTTTCCTAAAAAAGCCAGAGGGCTGTATGCCAGTCATGACAATATCCTTCCACTCCTCACTGGTCACTTTCTTGGCAGGGACACCCTTATTAGGTGCAAGCTTCAAATTCTTTCTTAGCTCTTGCAGTTGCCACTTAGCTGCAGAAGCAGAGGAGGACTCAGGTGGTTTATGTCCCTGCCGGCCTTCCGCCTGGCTGTACTATGTGTTATGTTGTCTCTTGAACACCTAAAATCAAACAAACAAGAAAAAAAAACACCAAAGCAAGGCATTTGCAGTGAATCTACAGAGAGTATAATTTAGTGAGGTCATATCACAAATCATAACATAATATTTCAATAACATACAGATTGAAAAGTTTACTTTATGTGCTTCTAAGGCTTATGATTCCTATGGCAGGCATGGTTTGAAGGGGGAAAATTGAATAATCCTAAAAAAAAGTATTGCTAGTGTGCACCTATGGTAGGAGGCAGGCGCAGGTGGAAATGGACTAACCCTAAAAAAAGGTATTGCCTTGTGTGCCTATGGCCTATGGCAGGCGCCGGTTGCAGAGAGAAAATGGAATAATCCTTATAAAAAATATTGCTTGTGTGTGCCTGTGGCAGGTGGCAGGTGGCAGGTGGCAGGTGTAGGGGGAAAATGCAATAATACTTAAGAAAAATATTACTAGTGTATGCCTATGGCTTGTGGCAGGGAGGGGGAAAATGTAATAATCCTTTAAAAAATATTGCTGTGTGCCCCCTTGGCCTTTGGCAGGTGGTGGGTGCAGGGGAAAAATTAAATAATCCTTAAAAAGAGTTTTGCTACTGTGCGCCTTTGACCTATGGCAAGCAGCGGGTGCAGGGGGAAAATGTATTAATCCTTCAAAAACTATTTCTGGTGTGCGCCTATGGCAGGCAGGGAGTGCAAGGGAAAATCATATAATTGAGACAAAATATTGTTAGTGTCTCTTTAAGGACTATGTGAAATTCTATGAGAGGCAAGGAGGTGCAGGGGACAATGGAAAAATGCATATAAAACACACTGTATTACAATAACTGTAAAACACATATAAAACACACTGTACTACAACAATCCTCATGCCTAATAAACTTGCATCAGGAAAAAAGAGAAAATTAACAAAAAACAAAAAGGCAGAGGCCTCTTCTAGCAATGTCGCAAGAAAAATGGCTTTCAAAAGTAGATGAAAAGGAACACAGTGGCTACACAAAAAGGCCACACTGGCACATGGCCACCAATGGCAAAGGCATGGACAACAAAGAAGAACACATGCAGGCCTATGGCAAAAGCAAAGCACATTGACTACAAAATGGCCACTGTCCACATGCTAACCAACGGCAAAGGCATGGACAACAAAGAACACATACAGGTTAATGGCAAAAGCAAAGCACACTGACTACAAAAAGGCCACCGGCCACATGGCCACCAAAGGGCAAAGACATGGACAACATAGAACACGTGCAGGTCTATGGCAAAAAAAAAACACTGACTACACAAAACAAAATGGCCATCCTGCCACATGACATGGAAAAAAACACAAAATGGTGGCCTATTGCAAACACACACACATACATACACTGACTAAAATGGCCACTTGGCTAGCAAAACAAGGAGGCATGGTAAACAGAGAAGAACACACTACCATCAATGCCAAAAACTAAATTTATCTGTCAACTTTAAAAAATCATCAATAAAAAACATCCCAAGGCATCAAAAATTAACCCACTAAAATACTTTAACACTTTTCAGAAAAATCTAAAATACAAAAAACATATTTTGATTTAATCCATGGCTGTCCCTAAATCAATAGATGTCTTAAAAAATACATGTGCAGCACTAATAGTTGTTTAGTATATACCCAATGCCCAATCCCTAGTAATAGCTGGATGGTCATGGCCCTTGGGCAGACTAGGCCCCACAGTAAAATAAGCAACATAATAGTGCAAAATTCCCAAACAACACACAGGGAAATTGAGAAAAAAATTACTTTAAAAGTGTTAAAGCCAGGCCCGAGCCCTCCAAAACCTGTGAAAACATTTTCCCTTAGGTAAATACTAAAAACGTTATTGCAAAATAGGCCCCTTCTGCACCTTTAGGCCTCCCATTATCAAATAAAAAATGGAGAAAAAAACAAATGGCAATAAAATACTTGTGCATGCCCTCCATTACACAACAAACTTATCCAAAAGTTCTTTAACGTACTTGATTCCTCTTCCTCCATCTTTAAGAATTCAATGGCATATGCAGTGGGGATTGCAAACAAAGCAAGTGATCCTTTACCCTCAAAATCCAAATGAAAAGAGACCAAAGGATGGACAAAGCACTGGGAGGAGCCTTCTGGACAGAGGAGGAAGTTGGAGTCTCTGTGGCACTTGCCTTCTGTTGAATAAACAAATTAAAAAACGTATTTCGAGTAAAAAACTACCTGAACTGCCCGTTGGGGTAGAGTAGTTATTCGAAAATCCAATTTCCAGTTGATTGTGGTGCTTCTTGAGCAGCTCTCTGAACACAACTGTTTGCGACCGTGTGCCTTAGGAAATAGTGCCAGAAGCCTTCCTAGCGACTGTAAATTGTGTTAGGGGGACACCAAATCTCCCTTTCCTGCTCGCTTGCTGGAGTCTCACAGTGTTCCTGTTGTCATTGTGTTGCTTGAACAAGAGCAAAATTGTGCCACGCATTAGTTGGTGAGATTTTGTCAGAGTCACCAGATCCTCGGGGTCTGTGCACATTCCCAACATGTCCACCACTGAACAGCTCCAAGACTGATAGATAAGTCACAGAGACTGAGAGAGTTCAAGAGGGGAAGATGGGATTAGGAAGGGAACAGCTGGGAAGGAGACCTGTAGTAAGAAAAAGGTTTGAACACACACTATGAAAATTATATCTCCTGAAATAAATACTAGACTATGATTCTAAGCCTAGTCACTCTGAAAACATGAACAATCTAAGAGTTAAGTTTAAAATGACTACATTTCAAGATGGCCGGATACCTGTAGGGGAATCAAGATGAATTAAATGAAAACTTTCTTATTCAAGTACTTTCCTTTACATGAGAATCTGAAAAAAAAACATTCTGACTAAATTTTAAACCAGTCATATAAATCCTGTTTTGAGAATGTATACTAGGACCACACAATATTGCATCTAGAAACTCTGGCCTTCTGTGTACTCTTAAAATGTTTCAACACAAATTGCGCATATTGCAGATATATATATATATATATATATATATATATATATATATATATATATATATATATATATATAGTAAACACCATAAAAGGATTGTGCACCATGAATAACACAATATGGATTCAGGAAACAAATCACATAACTTGTCAACTCGAATATTACAGAATAAATATCTTAGAATAGTAGCATACAATAAACAACATGAATTAAACTCGAGGAGAGAATCGTGCGTCTTGCCAATTCGAGTGTTACCATGTAAAATACCAAGAAATGGTAGCACGCAATTAATATCAAAGTCAAATCATCATTAATTGAATCGCGCGTCTTGCCGATTCGTAAAACACGATGTAAATGTCAAGGAATAACAGCTCACAATAAATAACAAGATCAAAGTACAATGAAATGAATTGCGCTTCTTTTGCCAATTCTTAAGCCACCATGTAAAATATCAAGAAATGGTAGCGCGCAATGAACAACAAAGTTAAATGCTCATGAAACGAGTTGTGCGTCTTGCCAATTCGTAAAACATCATTTAAATGTCAAGAAATAGTAGCGCACAATGGACAACAATGTTTAAACACCATAAAACGAGTTGCGTGTCTTGCCAATTCTTAAGCCACCATGTAAATGTCAAGAAATGGTAGCGCGCAATGAATAACAAAGTCAAACCTTTATGAAATAAATCGCTCGTGTTGCCTATTTGTAAACTACCATATAAATGTCAAGAAATGGTAGCGCGCAAGTAATCTGTTACTCATTTAAGAATTTAAACCAAGAATATGAAAATTCTAAATAACGGTGTTGGGACAGTCCAACCACCGTCTTACCGCCTGGAACAATGATCACCAATGAAGGATTAGGGCAGAAGACTGGAAGATCCAAATAGGCCGCCGGGACAGGAGCTCAGGAAGAAGCTGCTGCTCTGCACCAGGACCTCTGAATAGTGAGCACTGGGAGTTGGGCTGGCTCTCTTTTATAGAGTCTTGGCCCAGCCCAGAACCACGCCCAGGCATGTTGCAGGGAAAGTCTCTGGAAGGCCCTGGAAAGGGGCCACACCCTAACACACTCTGAAAACCTGCAGCAATACATTGCAAAGGAACAGTATTTGTAAGCATATTAAAAATACGTTTTCAGGATTGAACTCTGCAATGCAAAAGGTTAAACCACAACATATCAGCACAATGCATAAATTACTTTGTTTTGAGAGTGCTGGGTTTTTGCATTTTTGTCGCCAACAGAGCGCGTACTGCTCTGGTGTTGACAGATTTGGTCAGAACTATGTGTTACAAGAGTAACATGGAGTGCCCAAATTCCTTCAGTTCTGCAGCAGAATGACATTTTCCATCCTCCTTTAGAGATTTGTTTAGGGATATAGCACCATTGTTGCCCTTCTAACTGAACTGATTACCAAGAAGCCTCCCAAAAAGGTGATCTGGACAGAGGTGTACCAGAATTCTTTTGATAGCCTGACAAAGGCCATGTCTACAGCACCTGTGCACAAGGCACTAAACTTCAATTCCTAGTACAGGCAGATGGTTCAGAACATAGCACAGGGCTGTCTTGTTACAGCTAAATGATGAGGGCTTGGACCAACCTGTAGCCTTCATCAGCAGGAGGATACTTTGCAGGGAAGAGAGGTGGACTTCAGCTGAGAGGGTATCATTTCAGTGGTCTGGGCTCTGAAGAAATTGAGTCCAGACGTGTTTGGGACTTTTTTCAGGTTGAGATAAACCACAGACCCACTCAGATGGCTGATGCAAATGCAGAGTGAGAATCCAAAAGTGTTGAGGTGTTCCATCTTCCAGTAGGGAATGGGCTTTATGGTGCAACATCTCCCTTGGACTGACCATTCCAATGCTGATGGTCTTTTCAGGTTTTTCTTCCTTGACAATGAGATGTTTCAAATGACCATCCTTTGAGTGGTATTCTCCTAGATTTATACCTTCTTTTGCTGAATTCATTTTAGTTGGCTATAGGACTCTGCTCACCTTACTCATGCTAATCAGTGTTAAAGTGGATGTGCTCTGCCTTTTAACCCTGTTAAAATTGGTATATGCCTAATAGGCACATTTTATGTACTTATTCATCTTTAGTGTATGGTACTACATGTACCCAAGGTCTGTACATTAAATAGTGCAAGAGGGCTGAAGCACTCATTGTGCCACCGACTAAAGCAGCACTATAAAACACATCTCCGGGACCACCCGTACAGCTTGGGTGTGCAGTGTTAAACTGGCATGTCGACCTGGCAAGACAAACCTTTTGACAGGTCTAAATCTTCTCTTGTACTGCCTATAACTCACCTTTAAGGTAATTCCTAAATGCCCATAGTGCAGGGTCCATGGTATTTATAAAGTGGGTCATGTGTGCTTCATATGTTTTAACAATGAACCCCCCAAAGTCGTTTTTCCCTGTGGCAAGGCTGGCTCTCTGGGTTACAATTTAACAATTTAATTTCAGTTTGGGAGCAGCTAGAAAAATGACTCAGGGACTCATTTTAATATTAATTCAGAATTGAACTTGATGGTGAAGTTGGATTTTATATTACTATATTAGAAATTACACTTTTAGAAAGTTGTCATTTTCCTGCCTAAACCAAAAGGCTTTCCTGCCAGTGTCCAACTATCACTTGATCTCTGATGGCCCCTGTGGTGTGATGTGTATTGCTCCCAGGTAGAAGACAAAGGGCCCCTGGAGCAGAGAGGGAACCCTTCCTTGGATAGTATAGCCTAGTGGGCTCTGCCCTGAGTTTCAAAGGATGCCTGCCTTGTCACTGACAGATGAGGCTGACGACTAGAGAAAGAAAAGGGAGGGCCACCACACATTTGCCTCTCTAGTAATGCTGGCATCAAACCCAGTTTGGATAGAGGAACTTACCAAAGCTAGTTTGGGGTGGATAAAGGCTTGCACTCCACCTAGAAGCTGGCATTGGGCATAAAAGTGAACTCCAAATACCTCTCCTCAAAACACTTTTGGTCCTGTGAAGAAAAAAAAAGAGTGTCCTCCCTTATGAAATCTGAAGAAAGACTGGACCTCGTGGCCTTGAATCCAACAAGCCAGAAGTGACTCCAAGGCTCAGTTGGCTGACCTCCTGTTTGAACTACAGGGACCCAGTGCCTCTCTCCATGCAACTGCCGAGCTGACCAGTCCCAACTAGACCTGTCTTAAATCCTGCTGATGACCACCATGGCCTTGGGTGGTGTTAGAGTGTACTCCTTCTGCCTCCAAAGTGCAAGAAGCGGGACACTGAAACATTTTGTCAACTTTCTGCCAGAAGAACTGACAGAGGCCAGGGTCATAGCCAACAAAATCAAATCGCCAGTTGGCCTCAGATTTCTAGTTTGATCTCTAAATGAGATCTGACTTCCAGAAATGTTTCAACTTCTGAATGTAGACATCAATGCCAAACAAAATCTGATCAACGTTGACGCCTTTCCTGGCCAAGTTTTCAGACTTTTCCCACTCACAACTCTCCTGCCTTCTTCAATGACCACACTGATACCTTGCTCTTGAGAAACCTGCAGTGGTTGAGTTCCACGTCAGATGCAGCTTACAGCTTTCCCTGCCGATGACTAATCGATGACCAATTTTCTTCAGAAGGTAAACTTTCCACCAAAATAAATGCAGCCTCTGTGCCTGACTCATACTCCATTGTTGTCTTCTTTGACATGAACTAAGGTACCAATTATGAGGGTCACTGATCAGGAATATAGGGGCTAAGCTTGGTGTGAATCATATTGAGAACCCCATGACCAGTTATAAATCTATGAGCAAGAAGGCTTAGTTTGAACACAGGAGATAGAAATGTCTTGAAGAGGTTTACAGAAGTAAACAAAACAAGTTGGCTGACTTTGTTCTTAATCTACAGTTATGAAAAGATGAAAAGGAATGTTTTATTTTGTGAAGACTATTCTGTGGAGATTGGAAATAAATAAATGAAGAACTGGAACTTTGGACATTCCTAGTTTAAATTATTTTGATGGTGTATCACTACTTTTGTGTTTGATACTCCATTGCAGTCAGCCTTAACTTTTGACTTTGAACCGGTCTACCTTATCCAGATAACCTCATTTGGCATTTTTAATTTTTAATTTAAAAATTAACTTCTGCAGTTCTAGTTAACTGGATTTTTGTAGATTTTATGTAATTTTATTGATTAAAAATTACTCTATTTTTCGAAATTGGCCTGGGATATTTCTTATGTTGTATTTTAAACTTATTTCAGTCTGAGTATTGCATAAATACTTTACACATTGCCTCTAAATTTAGCATCACTGCTTTGTTCCAGGCTGTCAGAGGGTTAAGCACAGGTTTATTTAGTGACTTTGGGGGTTCACCGTTACAAGGATTGTATTTGTTATTAGAGGTAGGTTCTCACCCCCTCAACTAATACTCCAATTTCGTGCACAGGTCCTCCTAAAAATCTGTATTTTCTTTAAGTCTGTTACAGTGCATGTCCTTGTAAATTGAAGACAATAAAAGTATTTGAGAACATTGCATGCTTATGTGTGTAGTTACGGACAGGGAAATGCAAACAGAAAAGAATAAATATTTTCAAATGCCATTTCTTTTTTGGAGGGCTGAAGGATGGTGGTGACCTACCCTTGAAGAAACGTGTTTATGTAATGTGATGCTTCTGCAAATTGCTTTTTACCCCTCTAAAATTTCCTACAGTGCATTACACCAGATAGCTGAAAAATCCAACGTTTGTCTTTCTGTACTTTGCTATTTTCAATTTTTAAATCTAAGAGCCTTGAAACAAGGTTACCCCTGGTTTGGGAACTCTCTCCTTAATGAAGTCTAGCCATTTAAAGCTATATTGTACAATACATGGCTAACTATGTTCAAAGACTGTAGATCCAGTCTTTTGTATCTCACACACATAATTTTCTTATATGCATATAGATAATTTGTTGATGCATTGAAAAATGCTGCCAGGTACTGTTACATGATTTAAAATCTTAGAAAATTGTATTTGTTCCGATTCAGAGTTATTTATAAGATATAGGTAGTATTTAGACAATATACCTGAAAAACTATGAAGCTCTTTTGTCCAATTTTAGAAACTATTTCTTGAGGGGAGAAACGTCACAAATCTACCTGCTTGAAGCTAACTGAATTATACAAAACACCAAACATAAGTAATATGTATAAAATCGGCTTGTAAAACAGAATTTAGTCATGTGTGCAATTGTGATGTATGCTTCCTTGTTTGCGTTCTCATTACTTCATTTCATTACTAATTGAGTGCCGTTCAATTAAGCATCTAGGTACAAGGAACAGAAGTAAAAAACTTAGAAAGGTAGTATACATTTCTGATATATGTTGTCTTGTTTGCATCCATCAATTTTGAAGTAGCAAATGCTAGGATTGAGGCATCTGTTCTGGGTTTGGTCTTGAGGTTTTGACAGTGGAGTATTATATGTCCCTGGTCCTGTTGCAGAGGGCCCCATTCCAGATTAATGCATGGGCGCCCTTGCCTATAGGCAATGCCACATTAAAATCGACAAGAATGTTCTACTCTACAAGTAGAAATGCTATAATAATCCTAAGCATTACAACAATGTAAGGTATGATTTAAAGTATGCAATTACACGTCCAGTCAGAGCACCTGTGGTAGGCATAAAGCATAGTCTAAGTGCTGCCATTTTTCCTCTGGTTGAATCTTCATATTCTAATTTTTCTCCATCACCAACAGGGTCTCCCATGAAGATAGGTCCTTTTCAATTGAAAGGGCCGCAGTTTCCGGAATCATTCCCTGAAGGAGATGGCCTCCTCATTAGTAGCAAAGGTGATCCCTGTCTGTTGTTTGTTCTGGATTTCATTTCAGCCTTCAAGACCATTAGGCCCGACACACATTCCAAAAACTCACATGATGATCTTGAACACAGTGTTCAAGCAGTTCATCTGATATCCATTAAACTGTCTTGATTTTGCCCAGATGAGGATTGCAAGATGGAGTCACTTGTGGAGCTCACAAGGGATCCACATCTTCTCCCTCATCATCTTTAATCTCTTTATGGATCCCCTTGGAATTGTACTCATGCTAATGGTTATCACCAAAGCCTCTGAAGTAGGATGTTATTTCCCTATTCAAGATGAAATCCATATCTGATCCAAGATGACAGCAAAATAGATCAAATCTAATTTATTCTAGCAAAATCCTTGAGAGGAGCATCGTAAAACATCAAGAGTATGCAAGATACTGCTATTTCTGCAAAAACTTGCAATCATGTACTAAACTTATGAAATTAACTGAAACCACAATAGTAAACAATTACAACCATTTTGAGTTCCATATTTTCAAGATGACAGAATTAGACAGAATGTGTCCTATTTAAGTAGCATCATAATGATGTTATATTATTGTCTAGTGTTATGCAAAGTTGTGAAGTCAAAGTCTTGCAATTGAGCCTATTTTTGTAAACTACAAGAGCTACACAACATGTGTACTTTTTATAGTTTAAAAAAATCTTAAGAACTGCATTCTCTGGCAAGGAAAACTGTTTCACCACAGTGAGGTACTCCTCAGGGCAGTGGCACAAATGGAGCCTGTTGGCAGGTACCTAAATCCCCTGCTCTAAACTCTGTATCCTCCCTCAGAACAGTTATTGCTGGCTCGGTACTGCCTCCCACCTACACTGCTAGCAGGCCCACCTAGGTGCATTGTGTTATGCCCTACCTGCATGCTGCAAGCACTTTCCCGCATCTATCCCTCAATTCTACTTTTCCTGGCACCTACCTGTGATCACAATACTGTGCAGCAATTAGACATCTGTGGCCTACTTCTTGTAAGCTGAAATGTTATGATTTTGCATTACCTTGTGGATGTGATAAAAATACGTCAACCCTAGCATTGTCATAATAAATTTATTAACAATGGATGAGGCCATGAATTTTTAATATTCATTATTCTTTCTTTCTACAGCTTACATCCTCAGATTGTTGGCGATATCAGAAAGTCTTATTCTACTAAACACTTTCAGTCATCTATGAAAAGTTGACCTTGACTGACTTCCAATTAATTCCTCTCCTTTCTTTCTTCATCAATGAATGGACTTTCTTGTTCCTACTGGAAACTTCTCTTAGGTTGGACAGACTCACGTTTTACAAATGGCTGCTCAGTGGTGGTGGTGCTGCTGCTGGTGCTGCTTCTGGTGGGGGGAGGCTCCTGCCCATCCCCTGCAATCTCGGACGGCTACACAACCATGGTTGGTGGTGGGGGCTCGGTCACAGTTCCTGCTCCTTGCTCCTCCTGCCTGCTGGTGCAGGCTCTTAGCTCTTCCTGCCAGCTGGGGCAGTCTCCTTTACCTTCTTAGCAGCTTCTGGGGCAGGCTCCTTTACCTTCTTAGCAGTTGCTGGTGCAGGCTCCTTGCTCTTTCTGGCAGCTGGGGCAGGCTCCTTTCCCTTGAGGCTGCCTGGTGCATGCTTCTTCACCTTCAGGGCATGTGGCCTGGATCCTTTTCCACCACGAGTGGCTGTGGTGACGACTGGGTCAGTGGACTGCGTGGCTGAGGTACTTGGCTGGGCTCTTCCCACCCTGGCCATACGTGCAGGAGGGGGGGGGGTAGGGAAGAGGTCAGTGGTGGATAGGAACAGTTTTTTAGGGACATTGAGGAAGGAAGAGGGAGAAGGAATGGGAGTGGAGGACGAGGGAGTAGTTGTTGGAGGTGTCTGCTGAATTTGGGTGCAGGTACATGGGATGGATGCTGTTGTGAGGTGGATGGCTGTTGGCTGTCTGAGTGCTTGCGTTTGTGTACCTTAGGAGGGGGGACTGACACAGTAGGAGAGAACACAGGGGACGTGTGCTTGGTTGTTGTGGAGGTGTCTGCCAGTGAGGTGTGTTCTGCTTGGTGTGGTGATGATGCTGGTAGTGGATAATGATGTAGTGCATGCAGGTGTGAGTGTAGACGGAACTGGGAGAGAGGTGGAGGAGGAGGAGGGGAGACAGAGGAAATAGTGGATGTTGGTATGTCTGCATCTGGATGGTGTTTGTGTGAGTGCCTGTGGGATGAAGTGTGGTGACTGTGTTTGCCTGAACCACTCTTGTGTGTTGTCTTGTGTGCATGCTCGTCTGCCTGTGTGCTTGGGATGGGTTGGGGTTGAGGAGAATGGGCATGGGAACAGGAAGTTGGAGGGGGTAGGGTAGTAACAGGGACATTGGCTGCCATCAGAGAGGAGGCCAGAGCCTGGATCGATTTCTGTTGGGCTGCCAATCCAGTGTGAAGGCCCTCCAGGAATGCATTAGTCTGTTGCATCTGGGCTGCCAGCCTCTGGATGGCATTCACAATGGTTGACTGCCCTTCAGAGATGGATCTCAGGAGGCCAATAGCCTCCTCACTCAGGGCAGCAGGGCTAATTGGGGCAGGGCCTGAGGTGCCTGGGGTGAAGGAGATGCCCACCCTCCTGGGTGAGCGGGCACGGGCAACTCAATGAGGGGCTGCTGGGAGGGCGGTGCTGGTATGGGGGTGGCGGCTATACCTGTAGTTGAGGTGGTCACAGAGGTGTCCGCACCCACGGAGCTTCCATCGGAGGAGGTATCTGTGTCAGAATTGTCCCCGCCAGTCTCCGCAGTGGTGCTCCCCTCGCCCTCCCTCCCACTGGAGCCCTCACCGTCAGTGGACTCTGCCTCCTGGGTCCTGTGGGATACAGCTCCCTCCATTGCTGGTGCCTCTGCTCCTCTGCCAGATGATGCTAATGCACATAAGGACAGGGTGACAAAACAAAAACGGGGGGAAAGAGACAAAGGATACACTTGGTCAATGGCTGTACCAACACCACCATTGGCGTACACAGCACCCTCACACACAGGGAACAGCACTACGCAATATGCCATAGCATTAGCAGAGAAATAGTTAGCAGCCAAGCCATGGGGAAGGGACACACCGCCAAATTCAGCAAACCTGGGACCCACTCAGCCCTGTCCATTTGTGGATGCCTACGAGTTCGGAAGCAAGATTCTTCCTTCTGAACCCTAGCCATTGGGGGACCTATGCTGCAATGTCAGGCCTGGCCTAGGGGCACCCACTGACACACATCCCCCACCCGGATACCACCCTACCATGCGTAATTTGTCATGATGGCCACTGTACTCACCTCCTTGTGGCTGATGTGATGCCATCAAGCGCCCATCCAGCTCAAGATAGGCCACCCCAGTATGCGGCCATCAGGGGGGTCAAGGTTCGACGGGCACCCCTTCCTCGTTGGGAGGCCATCCCCAGCTGGGCCTCCGCCGTCTTCCATGCCCAGCGTCTCAGATCCTTGCACTGTTTCCAACAGTGGGTGCTCTGCCTACCTTAGACCCCCAGGCTCCGCACGTCCTTGGTGATGCCATGCCATATACCATTATTTTGATGGGTGCTGACCTGCAGAGGAAATACACAGAGAAAACTAGAATTAGTCAAACAGTCCTGCCTGTTATGGCCCACCATACCCCATTCACATCACCATTTACACACACACATGGCCCAGCACACAACCAATACGCCGCTCAGCGGACATCGACCCACCCCCCTACACAAGGCCTTCACACACACCACTCCATGCATTCATGCCACATGCATCGTGCCCACAGTCTACTCACCTGTTGGTCTGGAGGCCCATACAGCAGTCCGTACTGGGGTAGGACCCCATCCACCAGTCTCTCCAACTCCACCGAAGTGAAGGCTGGGGCCCTTTCCCCAGTCACACGAGCTATGGTAGGTTCCAGACACAGGTCACAGCAGCACATGCAGTGTAGTTCCTCTCCTGTTGAAGATCAGGTAGCAAGTGAGGGATGAGACAGAAAATGGCGGTCACATCCAGGGTGGTGCATACTGTCACCACCGGCGTAGATCACCATTGGCCACTGTAACCCATAGGGCCCAATGTTAACCAATGAGGAGTTGCACGGCGGTTCCCGACCCTCTCCGGCAATGGCGCACAATGTCAGCGGAATTACCTCACTTCTACCTGTCCCTCCACAGGCCCTGGATAATTGCTGTGTCACTGGTGAAATTAGGACATACTGTACAAATCACACTTACCCATTACAAGTTCACAGCATGCAAAGTTCTGCTGCAGCCCCATTGTTCATTTTGTGATCGGCTCCTCACTCTTATGCCCCATAGATTGCTGCCGCTGTGGATGAATAGGAGGTGGAGACATACCCCTGTGTATAGACCCCTGGTGGACTTGGCAACTATGGAGGACAGGCACATTATCCTCACCTAGATACTTGACAGGGACACAGTCACAGAGCTGTGTGCCCAATTGGACCCTTACCTGATATCTGTTATCCGTCACCCCACTGGGATCCCCCCTCTTGTGCAAGTTTTATCAGGGCTCCATTTCCTGGCAACTGGTTTTGGTAGTGGGCTTGGCAGCAGGAATGTCACAGCCAATGTTCTCAATAGTGCTAACAAGAGTGTTGTCTGCCCTGATTAAACACATGTGCAGCTACATTGTATTTCCCCAGGTTTTAAGATTTGGCCACAGTGAAGGCCGAGTTCTATGCAATGGGACATATCCCCAACATTATTGGGGTGATTGATGGAACACATATTGCATTTGTCCCCCCCGTCAGAATGAACAGGTGTTCAGAAATCGTAAGAGTTTCCACTCTATGAATGTACAGATAGTGTGCTTGGCGGACCAGTACCTCTCCCACATCAATGCTAAGTATCCTGAGTCGGTGCATGATGCCATTGTCTTGAGGAATAGCAGCATCCCAAATGTGATGGGCCAACTACAGAGGCACAGGCTGTGGCTAATAGGTGAGCCCTGGTTCCCACCCAGTATATGTTGGTGTATGGGTATGGTGTGGGCCATGTGGGATAGTGTATGGCTAAATGTTGTCCCTCGAAATTTGCAGGTGACTCTGGTTACTCCAACCTATCATGCTGCTGACCCCTGTGAAGAATGCCAAGACAAGGGCAGAAGAATGTTATAATGAGGCACATTGGCAAACAAGAATAATAATAGAAAGGACCTTTGGCCTCCTGAAGGCCAGTTTCCGGTGCCTCCATCTAACAGGTGGATCCCTGTGGTTCTCACCCAAGGAGGTCTGCCAGATAGTAGTGGCATGCTGCAATTTGCACAACCTTGCCCTGAGTACCTTTTCTGCAGGAAGAGGAGGCCGGAGATGCCTGTGTGGCAGCAGTGGACCCTGTGGACAGTGAGGATGAGGAGGATGAGGACAACAGAACATCAGTGATCAGACAATACTTCCAATGACACACAGGTAAGACAGTGTTACTTCACATTTCAATGACATTTGTTTAAACTTCTGTGGCACTGGCATGCTGTTTTTTTCACACTTCTGTGCCCACTTACTGTACCCTTTGGCAATTCATTTTGCAGATGTTGGTGACCTCACATATGCTCCTGGTGTGATCACTGCAGCCAGCTACAGGTCACTAATCTATGCTCATTTTTTGTACAGTTGAATTGCAATGTTTGTACCTGTTTAAATGAATCAATACTTGAAAATGTTGACATACTCCAAACTTCTTTCTTTCCGAAGGGTGTTTATTGAAGTGCTAAAATATAGAGGGGCAAGTGCAATGGGATGGGGTGATGATGGAGGAAAGTCCAGGTTATTGTTCCAATCTGTTTTTAGCACAGGTGCATTGTCCAAGGGGGCATAGGAAGGGGCGCAATGGCAGTTCGAGGTGGACAGGGTGACTGAGTGGGACACATGGGTGACAATCAGGAGAGTCTCATTTCCTGACGGGGGTCTTGGCAACTGTCTCTGGTGTCTGTTTGTATCGCAGGGAACATTTGCTAGGTGGTTCTCCTTCTGCAGGGGAAGGGTTGCTGGTGGCCTGTGAGTCCTGTGGCGGGGCCTCCTGGCCACTAGCGGCAGCAGAGGTAGAAGGCTGTTCAGATATCTGGCTGGTGTGTAACTGCCTTCCCCATAATATTGCCCATGTCTGCCAGCACCCCTGCTATGGAGATCAGGGTGTTGTTGATGGTCTGCAAGTCCTCCCTGATCCCCTGGTACTGTCCCTCCTGCAGCTACCTGTTCTCCTGCATGTTGTCCAGGATCTGGCTCACAGTGTCCAGGGAATGTTGATATGCTCCCAGGATCTCTGAAAGTGCCTCCTGGAGAGTCAGTTCCCTGGGCCTGTCCTCCCCTGGTGCACAGCACTCCTCCCAGTTGCCCTGTTGGCCTGTGCCTCTGTCCCCTGAACCATGTGCCCACTGCCACTGCCCCTAGGTCCCTGATTGTCATGGGTATGAGGTGTGGCCTGGTGTCCCTGTAGAGGTGGACACACTGCTGATTGACGTGTCCCTGGGGACAGAGGTATGGGTATGCTGGGTGGGTGCTGTGGTGGTGTTTCCTGATTGGGGAGGCTCTGTGGTGGTGTGTGACTGGGCCTGGGTAACCGGCTGTCCAGAGGTCCCTGATGGGACAGGTTGGTCATCCAGATCCTGAAGACCAGAGTTGCTGTCATCTCTGTGGGCCTTTTCTGTTGGGGGACTGGATATTGCTGGCACCTCCTCTCCGGTGACATTGTCTGGGGTATCTGTTGGGATGTAAATGTTGTGTTATGGTTGCTGGCCTGAAATATTGTGCATCCATGGCTTGCCCTCTTTGGTTGGATTTGCCCTGGCATCTTTCACTTGTGTACGATGGTGTATGGTGGGATGATTAGTTCTCTATAGTGTGCATGCTTTAGTGATGAGTGTCCATGCAGGGCTATGAGTGGTTTCCATGCATTAGTGGAGCATGCGGGGCTTGGCATTGAGATGAGTGAGATGTGATGGTGGGGTGTGTGGGTAGTGGTGGAGTGATGGGAGTGAGGGTGGGGGTATATGATGGCATGCAGGTAGGGGGGTAGTAGTAGTATAGAGTTGACTTACCAGAGTCCAGTCCTCCTCCTACTCTGGCCAGGCCCTCAGGATGCAGGATTGCCAAGACCCGCTCCTCCCATGCTGTTAGTTGTGGGGGATGGGTGGGGGGTCTACCGCCAGTCCTCTGTACAGCGAGTTGGTGTCTTGCTGCAATGGAACGTACCTTCCCCCGTAGGTCGTTCCACCTCTTCCTGATGTTATCCCTAGTTCTTGGGTGCTGTCTTACGCCATTGACCGTGTCCACGATTCTCCTCCATAGCTCCATCATCCTAGCTATCGATATCTGCTGCACCTATGCTCCAAATAGCTATGGCTCTACCCTGATGATTTCCTCCACCATGACCCTTAGCTCCTCCTCTGTGAAGCGGGGGTGTCTTTGTGGTGCCATGGGTGTTGTGTGAGGTATGTAGGTGAGGGCGTGTTGGGTAATATGTTGTGGTGTGTGATGTGGGGTGCGTGAGTGGTGTATAGGTGTGAGTTGTGTGTGGCTCTGGTTGTGTCTGTGGTCTTGCTGTATCTCTGGTGGCAACTGGTTTGTAATGGTAAAGGGTTGTGGGTAATGTGGGTGTGTGTTTTGTAGTGGTGTGAGTGGGTGGGTGGGGTGTGTGTATGGGTGTCAGGTGTTGTTTGAATTGTCCAATGTGGTAGTGTTTTGTTTGTGTGTGTTGATTTTGAGCGCTGCGGTAGGTACCGCCAATGGTTTACCGCCATTGAATGTCCGCTGTGGTGGTCATAATGTGGTGGGCGTAGTTCTGTTGGTGTAACGGTGTGGGTTTTGATACCGCCAGTTTATCACTGACGTTTGGGCTGGCGGATTTGTGAATGTGGCTGAACAGTGACATATTGGTGTATGTGTGTCATAATATGGTGAACGGATATCCGTGGCGGCAGCGGTAAGTTGGTGGCGGTAAGTGGGATTTACCACCAATGTCATAATGAGGGCCTATGTTTTATTTCCTACTCATGTGGCAGGAAAGTCAATTTTGCCAAGGGTTTTCAATCTACAGAAAAACCTAAACCCAAGGTTAATGAAAAGGAGATAGATGATGACTCTCATTTTATTCTATAGATAGCCCATGGTGTGAATTGTGTGAAGAATATTGGCTGTGAATATCAATTTGATGCTGTTGGTCTAAATGTTACAAGTGTAACTATGATGACGGATTTTGGAGCAAAATTACCACTGGTTTCTGAATCTGATTTTTCTACATATTTTCGGGGGAAGGTTTCATTATATGATCCAGATGTTATTCTCTAAAGCTATGGTGGAAAACCTATAGATTTAGTAGGGTATTTTGAAGCTGACATAATGGTCAGAGGAAACAAGATGTCAGGGAAGACTTACGTGCCAGTGAAAGGTGATACTATTTTGAGTTGGCCATGTAAAAAATTACTGGGGATCTATCTGCATCCCAGTGCTATCCAACAAGTGCAAATACTCAGCATTGACATCACAAAAGACATATTGATGAGTGACTTCCTAGATGTATTTTCATCTAAGATTGGATATGTCAAAGGGTACAATCACTGCATTTGTATTTAAAAAGAAGCTATACCAGTATCTTGCAAGGTAAAACATATTCCTTTAAGTGTACAAGGAGCAGTACAAGATGAACTCAAGAGGTTACAAACAGAAGGTAGCATAAAGAATGGATTGCCCCAGTGGTAGTTGCTTCGAAAAATTCTGGAGATATCAGAATTTGGGGGTCATTACAACATTGGTGGTAAAAGCTGCTTACCGCTGTGCAGAAGACCGCCAACACACCGCCACGGCCGCGGAAATCCGCCACGGCTATTATGACCCACATCCCGAAATCCGACAAAATTCAGACACCCACACAAGTCCGCCAAACCAAAGGTCAGTGATAAACTGGTGAAAACAAAACCTCCATCGTCACGCCAACAGAAATACGCCCATGCTATCATGACCCACAAATCCACGCGGTGGTCTTTCAACCGCGGTATTCCATTGGCCGTACACACAGCCGCGCTCAAAATACACACACATCTCCAAAACACCACCACATTGGACAATTCGAAATACAAACACCTGATACACATACACACACCACTCCCACACACTCAATACTATATAAAACACACACCCACATCACCCACAGACCCCTATGACAAAAAAATCTGAAAGAAGGCCAGAGAGAGACACCACCATCCACAAACTAGCAGCCACAGGCACTCAACACCATCACCCACACTACTTCCACGCACAAAACACCACACACCACTACATATCACCACAACTATCACCACATACACCACCCCACACATCACCTTCACCACCCCATGGCATGGCAAAGACACCCCAGGTTCTCTGAGGAGGAGCTCAGGGTCATGGTGGAGGAAATCGTACGGGTAGAGCCACAGCTATTTGGATCACAGGTGCAGCACACCTCCATAGCTAGGAAGATGGAGCTATGGCAAAGAATTGTCGACAGGGTCAACGCAGTGGGACAACACCCAAGAAATAGGGACGACATCAGGAAGAGGTGGAAAGACCTACGGGGGAAGGTGCGTTCCGTGGTCTCCAGACACAACATCGCGATACAGCGGACTGGCGGCGGACCCACACCTCCTCCCCCACAACTAACAACATGGGAGGAGCAGGTCTTGACAATTCTGCATCCTGAGGGCCTTGCAGGAGTCGGTGGAGGAATGGACTCTGGTAAGTCAAATCTTAACTATCATATCCCCCACCCTACCTGCATGCTATCACAGACCCCCACCCTCACCCCCTCCCCTATCACTCCAACTCCTCACTAATGTACTAATAACACAAACCACCCATCCCAACACCAAGCCCTGCATGACACAACAAAGCATGGACACCCATCACTAAAGCATGCCCAATGCACATACCCATAACACCCCCCTCAACCATCATCACACAAGCCCCCACACAGGAATGCTAGCACTGGGGTACACGGTCACCCACCCATTGCACACCATGACACACACAGATGCAATAATCATGCCTTTACACCCCTGCAGGACCACTACCCAATGTCACCAGACAGGAGGGTCCAGACATCTCCACCTCACCCACAGAAGACGCCCACAGTGATGACAGCAGCTCTGTCCAACTGGATCCAGATGACCAGCCCGGACCATCGTGGGCCTCGGGACAGTCGGTTCCCCACATCCAGTCGAAGGCCACCACAGACCTTCCACCCTCTGGTAACACCAGCACAGCACCCACCCAGCAGGCCCATACCTCCGTCCCCAGGAAACGTCAATCAGCTGTGTGTCCACCACTACAGGGAACCCAGGATAACACACCACCCCAACAACAACAGGGACCTGGGGGCAGTGGTAGTGGGCACACGGTCCAGGGGACGGAGTTCCAGGAACACAGGGGAACTGGGAGGGCTGCTGTGCAACAGGGGGCGGACAGGCCTAGGGAATCCACTCTCCACAAGGTCCTCTCCTCCATCATGGGAGCATATCGCCACTCCCAGGAGACGATGGCAGTGGTACTGGCCAAGTTTCAGGAGACCCAGCGTCTGCAGGATGAACAGTATTTGGGATTCAGGGAGGAACTCAGAACCATCAGCACCGCCCTGGGCACCATCGTAGGGGTGCTGAAGGAGATACTTAACACCAGGAGGGACACTGTGGCACTCCAAGGGGCCCCTGACACTAGCATGGACGATGAACTGCCCACCACCTCAGTCGGCGCTAGTGGACAGGAGGCACCGCCACAGGACCACCACACCAGCACCCCACCCCCTGCAGATGGAGAACCACCCCGCAAACGGTCCCTGAGATCCAGGAACAAGACAGAGCACGATGCCAAGACCCCCGCCAAGAAATGAGACCACCCTGATTGTCATCCCACTGTCCCACCTTTTAACCCTGTCCAACCTTAAACTGTCCCAGCTCCACTTCCTATGCCCATATGGGCAATGCACCTGTGAGACTAATAGGCTGGACTCTGCCATGAACATTCCTCCACCATCACCCCTCACCATTTTACAACCCCCCTCCAATATTTAGCACTGCAATAAACACCCTTGAAGCACAAAACAATCTGGAGTCAGTCTGTGATTTTGAAAATGTGTATTAGCAATGACAGTGACAAAATGCGTTCTCAAATGTAATGTCAACATACCTATGTCACACATCTCAAGTCCATGAGGAATCTAAGCAGATAACACACGTTGGAAACCACACCTGTGAAATCGTAATGGAAATGTACAACTCAGTTACCATATACTGGTTGAACTCTACAGACAGGATAGAGGTAGAAGTGTGAAAGTACTTGTAGTAGGCAGGAATGCATTCTCACCTGTGTGTCACTGGAAATATTGCTGGATAACTGAGTCCCTGTTGTCAATGTCTTCTTCCTCTGCTTCCTCCTCATCACTGTCCACAGGCTCCACAGCTGCCACAACACCGTCATCTGGACCATCCTCCTGCAGAAAAGGCACCTGTTGTCGCAAAGCCAAATTGTGAAGCATACAGCAGGCCACGATGATCTGGCACACCTTCCTTGGTGAGTAGAATAGGGAACCACCTGTCATATGGAGGCACCTGAACCTGGCCTTCAGGAGGCCGAAGGTGCGTTCAATCACCCTCCTAGTCCGCCCATGGGCCTCATTGTAGCGTTCCTCTGCCCTGGTCCTGGGATTCCTCACTGGGGTCAGTAGCCATGACAGGTTGGGGTAACCAGAGTCCCCTAATAGCCACACCCGGTGCCTCTGGAGTTGACCCATCACATAAGGGATGCTGCTATTCCGCAGGATGTAGGCGTCATGCACAGAGCCAGGGAACATAGCATTTACCTGGGAGATGTACTGGTGTGCCAAACATACCATCTGTACATTCATCGAATGATAACTCTTCCGGTTCCTGTACACCTGTTCACTCCTGTGGGGGGGGACCAGAGCTACATGGGTCCCATCAATGGCACCTATGATGTTGGGGATATGTCCAAGGACATAGAAGTCACCTTTCACTGTAGGCAAATCCTCCACCTGAGGGAAAACGATGTAGCTCCGTCTGTGTTTCAGCAGGGCAGACAACACTCTGGACAACACGTTGGAAAACAGAGAGTGGGACATCCCTGATGCCATGGCCACTGTTGTTTGAAATGACCCACTTGCAAGGAAATGGAGCACTAATAGCACCTGCAAATGAGGGGGGATCCCTGTGGGATGGCGGATTGCTGACATCAGGTCTGGCTCCAACTGGGTACACAGTTCCTGGATTGTGGCACGGTCAAACCTGTAGGTGATGATCAAATGTCGCTCCTCCATTGTCAACAGGTCCACCAGCGGTCGGTACACCGGAGGATTCCACCATCTCATCACATGTCCCAGCGGACGGTGCCTAGGAAGGACAACAGCGACCACAGAGTCAAACAACTCAGAGGTATGTACCCACAGTCTACACAGAACACCATTCATACACTGAATCTGGCCTGTATTTGTGTTGTGCGACAAGGCCTAGGTCTGTGTGACGCAGTTGGTAATTAGGCCATGTGGGCCCCTGAAATGGGGGCTGCCTGACCTCTGAACTGGGACAATGGGATGTGAGGTAACTGCGCTGGCGTTGTACACCGTCGCGGTAGGCGATCGAAGACCGCGGCGCAATGCTTCATTGGTTAACATTGGACCCTATGGGTCCCAGGAGCGAATGACGATGTACGCATGCGGTGATGCTACTCACCGCCGCGGACGTGACCACCATTTTTTATCTGTTCAATCACTCGATACCTGATTTTCAACAGAAGAGGACCTACACTGCAAGTGCTGCTGTGACCTCGGTCTGGAAGAGACAATGGCTTGTGCGTCTGGGGAAATGGCCCCTGCCTTCACTGCAGAGGAGTTGGAGAAGCTCGTGGATGGGGTCCTCCCCCAATACACACTACTCTACGGTCCTCCAGACCAACAAGTAAGTACACAGGGAGCACATTGTATGGGCTATGCCCGTGTGGAGAGGGCTGGTTGTAAGAAGGAAGGGGGCACAGTTCTGCGTGCATGAAGGACTGTGAATGCATGTGCCACATGGCAAGGCTAGGGATGTGGGTCACTCACTTTGACGGTGCAGTTGCTAATGACTTCTCTTCTTCCCCTGTACATTTCATGTAGGTCAGCGCCCACCAGAAGAAGGATATTTGGCGTGCCATCGCCAAGGACGTCCGGACCCTGGGGGTCCACCACAGACGGAGCACCCACTGCCGGAAAAGATGGGAGCAAGAAGATGGTGGAGGCTCAGCTGGGGTTGGCCTCCCAACGTGGGAGGGGTGCATGTCGAACCATGACCCCCCTGATGTTCCGGATCCTGGCGGTGGCCTACCCTGAGTTGGATGGGCACTTGAGGGCATCACAGCAGACACAAGGGGGTGAGTACAACATCATTTAGCGGACTTTGCATGCAGTGAAGGTGTCTGGGTGGGGGAGGAGGGCTGTGGGTTTCCCTAGGCCAGGGCGAGTTCCGTAGGCTAGGCCCCTCTGTAGTGCAGGCCATGTGGCACCCCACCCCACCTCTGTAGAGTGCCAAGTACAGGTATACATGCCCCTGTTTCATCTATGTGTGCAGATGTCGACCATAGCCATGTAGGCCATATCCCAGGAATTGCATCTGTAGAGCCCAACAGCGCGGCGTAGTGCAGGGGGCTGCTGTGTCTGTATTGTCCGCCAACTGTAGCGGTAAGCCATGCACTCAACCTGTCTTTCTTCTGTCGTCCCCCCCCTTTTTGTGGTCTCCCTGTTCTTGTGTGCATCAGCATCATCAGGCAGAGGTACAGTGGCACCGGAGCAAGAGGGAGCTGCATCCCACATGGCCATGGAGGGCCACACCACGGACTCGGAATACACAAGTGGGACGGAGGGCGAGGGGAGCTTCTCGGCGGTCACAGGATCTGCAACCAGCGACACAGACTCGTCCTCTTATGGGAGCTCCCTTGTGGTGGTGGCAAAATCTGTGCCCCCCACTTCTACAGGTACAGCCGCCACTCCCCCCTACCAGCACCGCCCTCCCAGCAGCCCCTCAGCCTTCGCCCCGTGCCCGCTCACCCAGGAGGGTGGGCATCACCTTCGCCTCAGGCACCTCTGCCCCTGTCACCTCTGCTGCCCTCAGTGAGGAGGCCATTGATTTCCTCAGGTCACTCACTGTTGGGCAGTCTACCATTTTGAATGCCATCCAGGGTGTAGAAAGGGAATTGTAACACACAAATGCATTCCTAGAGGGCATTCATTCTGGTCAGGCTGCCCTTCATCGAACCCTGCAAACTCTGGCCTCAGCACTGATGGCAGCCATTTTCCCTGTGTCTAGCCTCCCACCTCCAACTTCCTCCACCCAGACCCAATCCCCTGTACCCCAGCCTATCCCAAGCACACCATCAGACCAGCATTCACACACCTCACCACACAAGGGAAGCTCAGGCAAACATAAGCACCTCACATCCCACAGGCATTCACGCAAGCATCACACACGTACAGACACAGCAACATCCACTGCCTCCACTGTGTCCCCCTCCTCGTCGTCTCCCTCCTCCTTCCCAGTCTCGTCTACACTCTGACCTGCATGCACTACCACTACAGCCACTACGTCCCGCACCAGCACACCCACCACCACACCCCGCTCACGTGCACTCACCACCCCCACTAACATTTACACGTCCCCTGTGTCCTCTCCCAGTGTGTCTGTGACGCACCCTCCCAAAGTAGACAAATGCAGGCACACACCCACCCAACAGCCATACACCTCACGACAGCCTCCAGCGCATGCACCTTCACCCAAAGTCACCAAACGTACACCTCCTACAACCACTACCTCTTCCTCCACTCCCAAACCCCCTCCAGCTACCCGTGCCAGTGTTCCTAAGAAACTTTTCCTGACCAAGCTTGACCTCTTTCCCACCCCCCCTCCAATTCATAGGTCCCGTACTAGCACCTCAGCCAAAAAATCTCCGGGACCAGTGGTGCCTGTTGTTACAGGTATGTGGTGTGCACCGGGCACCAGGGCAGCCAGTGTGACACGGAGCCACAGCACAGCCAGTCCCCCCCCCCTGTGAAGCACCAGAAGTTGGACAGTGCCCGGCGGTAGAGGGTGAAGACTCCAGCCAGCAAAGCCGCTCACAAGGGTCCTGGGGGGAGTGTCGACTCAGCTGTGACTCCTCCCAAGGTGGGCAAGGGGCAGAAGAAATCACCAAAGTCTGGGAGGAGCAGCACGGCAGAGAAGACCGCCATCATCCCCACTGCCCAGGAGGCCACTGCCAGCCCAATCGTCACTGGCCAGGAGGCCACCGCCAGAGTCAGTGCCCAGGAGGGCAGCCCGATCATCACTGGCCAGGAGGCCACCGCCAGAGTCAGTGCCCAGGAGGGCAGCCCGATCGTCAGTGGCCAGGAGGCCACTGCCAGAGTCAGTGCCCAGGAGGTCACCGCCAGCCACAGCCCATCCGCCCAGGAGGGCCCCGGCAGCCACAGCCCAGCTGCCCAATGAAGGACCGCCAGCCCCAGCCCAGCTGGGCAATGAAGGACTGCCATGGCAAGCACCGCTGAACAGGGCAAGCACCGCTGAAAAGGTCAGAAACTGAAAACTCAAGCACCGCTGAACAGGGCAAAGACCGCCATGGCAAGCACCGCTGAACAGGGCAAGCACCGATGAACAGGTCAGGAACTGCAAACTCAAGCATCGCTGAACAGGGCAAAGACCGGCATGGCAAGCTCCGCTGAACAGGGCAAAGACCGCCAACTCAAGCCCCGCTAGCCCATGAACGGCAGGGGCAGTGACACAACTGGGACAGTCACGGGGGGAGTGATGCACTCTGGGCACCAGTCCCCCTCCAGAACCAGTGGAGACATGCATCCACTACCTCTGTCCTTCACAGGATGAAGCACTCTGGGCACCAGTCCCCCTCCAGAACCAGTGGAGCCTGTTATCCACTTGAGAGACTGGCTTTGCACTCCCCAGGATGGTACAGTGGGCAAACCACCCACTGTAGGGACTTGAGAGACTGTGGCTTTGCACTCCCCAGGATGGTACAGTGGGCAAGCCACCCACAGTAGAGACTTGAGAGACTGTGGCTTTGCACTCCCCAGGATGGTACAGTGGCCAAACCACCCACTGTAGAGACTTGAGAGACTGTGGCTTTGCACTCCCCAGGATGGTACAGTGGGCAAACCACCCACTGTAGGGACTTGAGAGACTGTGGCTTTGCCCTCCCCAGGATACATCAATGGGCATTGAGCCCCCTCGTGGATCTGGCGTGGTGCACTCATCCGGCTGAGGTGCCCCCCCTTCGCTTCCCCCTGAGGTCCCTGTTGTATTTCTATCTGATGCCCCAGCAGTGTTCTCTCCGTTTTTATCAGGTATCTATTGTGGGCCTCACCCATGCATTTTGGGCCCAGTGGTCCACGGACACTGAATGGTGCATTACCTGCACTACTAATCGTGGTGTATATTTTGTTTAATGTGTATATATATATATATATATATATATATATGTAGATATTTGGTTACTGTATTTTGATATATTACAATGGTTCCACTCATTTCCTTTTGTCTTTGCATTCTTCCGGGGGGGTTTGGGGGTTGTTACTGTAATGTTTGGACATGCATTGGTGTGTGTGTTGTAGTGGGTGAGGGTCGGGGTGGGGGTGGGGGTGTTGTGTGTGTGTCCCTGTCTTTTGCCTCCCCTCCCCTATGTCGTAGGTGCAGTACTCACCGTTGTCTTCGCCGCTGGCGTTGATGATCGTCGTATAGGAGCAGGAAGACTAGTGCAGGAAGAATATGGAGTTCCGGCTCCATGGTGTCCTCGTTCCTCGTGGGATGTGTAGAGGTGAGCGTTTTCCCTTTGAAATGGCTGTTTCCGCCGTGTTTTTATCCGCGGTGAATCCGCCCCGGAAAAGGTGGCGGATTGGTAGGTTGTGATACTGTGGGCGGTACTTTGTCTCCCGCCTGTCTGTTGGCGGTGACCGCCGCGCTGTTTGTCTGTACCGCCGGCCTGTTGGCGGTCTTACCGCCGCTTTAACACCGTCTGCCAGGGTTGTAATGACCACCTTTGTGTGGATCTCAGACATTTAAATAAGGTTGTTAATAAGGACAAATTTCCTTTACCTAATATTACTGAAATAATCAGTTTATTGAGCAATGCTAAATATTTTACTACATTAAACCTGAGTTCTGCATGCCACCAGGTAGAATTGTGTAAAGAGCCAAAATCTATAACTGCCTTTATAACACCATTTGGAGTTTTTAGATTTAACAGGATGCCGTTTGGATTATGTTCAGTGGCATTGGTATTTCAATAATGACAAATTGACTTGCTGGTATAAAAGGAGTGTACTTCTTTCAGGATGATGTCCTCATTTTCACTGATACATTAGAGCAACGTTTACTTAAAGTAAGAGAAGTGTTGAGTATTTTGTGCTGAGAAGGAATTAGCTTGAAGAGTTAAAAATACAAATTCTGTTGTCTGGAAATAATTTACTTGGGGAATGTGAAATCTGAGACTGGGGTAAAATCAAAAGAAGATTTAGTCACAGCTATTTTAAATTAAGCTCAACTAACCAAGAAGGAACAATTTGAAGTATTTTGTGCTAGATATGTGCCAAATTTTTGCTAACCGCTTATGTTGCATCAGGGTGATACTCAAAAAAGGAACTCAATTGTGTGGACAGATGGTTGTCAGAATGAGATTAATGATTTTAAGTCAGCTTTGTCTTCAGCACAGTCACTCAAAAGTTTTCAAACACGGTTATCATGGTGTGTCATAACCGATGTACATGAAAAGGCTTGCGATGTGTAACTTCAACAAATGCAACAAGGTAAAGAAGTCACAATAGCATTTGCCTCTCTTGCTCTTAAAGGAGCAGAAATGTGGTATTGAACTATTGAGAAAGAGGATCTAGCTGTATTTTGGGTTCTGAGGAAATGTAAGCCATTTTTATGGAGTGTACTCTTTGTTGTACAATCCGATCACAAACCATTACAAGAGATTTTCAGAAAGAAAGGTTTAGATTGTGTCTCTTCTGATATTTGTAAATGGATAGTGGGTCTACAAGATTTTCAATTTGTGGTAAAGTATATTCCTGGAAGTGAGAATAAATCAGCTGACTGTCAAAATTAAGAGGTGATGTTGGGGAAACTGGAGATGATGACAATTTGTGGTAGATTGATGATGAGGTTAAGGTTTATATGGTAACTGGTGGTTGTGTATTAGAAAATGAGCAGCTGGAAGAATTGGATAGGGATGAAAAATTGAAGATTGTGAGAGAGAGTATTGTTTCTGGGAATAGTTTGTTCCTAGGAATTCAAGGTGTTATGTGTTACATCAAAGTTTCATAGGAACTTTCAGATGACAAGGGTGTTGTGCTGCAAGGGTGCAGATTGATCCATCCTAATAGTATTAATGAGCGTCTTATACACCTAGCCCATGAAGGACACCAAGACATGAGTTCAAACAAAAGAAAGGCTGAGAACAACATATTGGTGGCCAGGAATGGATGGTAGAAACTCTGGTTAGAGGTTGTGAGGAATGTAAATTGTCAGATAAGACTCTAAAGGTTAGAACCCTTCCCATGGTAAAGAGAAATTCCAAAGACCTGTGGGAAGAGGTTTAATTGGATATCATGTGTTAGAGAAACCTCAGTCCGGTTGGCTAAAGCATATGGTCAGACAGGTGGAACATGCCACTCCTGTCCAGGGTGGTCAAGTACACCTTCTAGATAACTTGCACTCACCCTTGTGTGGCTTGGCATGGAGCAGTCAGGCTTATCTCAGAGGCAAACTGTAAAGCAGCAGCACAGCATGTTCCCACAGCACTTCGGCTGAATGACCCCAAAAAGAAACTTCACATGGGTTGTATGTTTGGAAAAACTTTATTCAGCACACACACTTGAATAAGGCAGTTTGCTGACAATGTGCTCTTAGCACAAAGATCAAAGAGGACACAACACACTACAGTATGCAATGTAAGCTTGGGCGTGAATCTCAAAGAACAACGCAACTTATGATAACAGGCCCAACCACGTTAAATATTGATCACTGTATATACATTTGAAGGCACCATACATTCTCTCCCTGCACCCACATAAGGTGCCCACCCAGTGTCAGCATTAGGCTCACCCTCATGTTACCCATGATCAGTGTAACATGTGCAACCCAGGGTGTGCCTCAGGGCTGACAGTAGCAGCACAATGTATATCACCGTATAGCCACACTCAGACCTAGACCCAAGGCCTCAGCTGCACTAGTCAAATGTGATGTCAACCTTATGGACTTCCTGGGAGAACCTGAGTACCCAGCAACACCACAGTGTTGTCCCAGCACTCACTCTTTTTTGCTCAGATTCACTCCCTCACATCCACCCCACGCCTAGGCACGGGGCACGGGTATCAGTTGTGGCTGGTATGCACCCACACAATCTCATATGCATCCTAATGCGATGCCCTGAAAACTGGCAAGTGAATGCCCATACGCCTGCACACCCTCTGGGTCCCAACCTGCCCTCCACCTGCCAACCAGTCTCCAGTTAACCTCACCCACTGCAACCCCCAAATATTATAATAACTTTTCACTGGCCACCCAGCCGCTCATGGCTAAGTCAAAACTCCCCAGGTGTCGGTGTCAAAGTGGGGGGCCGGAAAGACAACAGCCAGTAAACAATTAGGGAGGAGACGTTCAGGCTCCAGTAGTAGGTTCACTCAGAGGTCAGCAAAACACAGAGGTATGGTCACTGGGGCCAACTGTTAGACTTTGAGGCACCCAGCCCCGCCAGACAATCAAATGTTACCAAATAGTAACCAAACTCAACACCTTCAGAATAGAGCAGTGCTGTCAGGGCTTGTTGACTTGATCCACCCTTGACACCTCAGGGTGCAGACAACAAGTCTCCAGGTCCATGTCTATTTATTAGAGTCACCCTGTTTGGTGCCCCTGAACTTCCAGTGGCCCCAGACAGGTTTGATCCAAAAGGTTTGATCCAAAATAGAAAGTGCTCAGTGCCTCACCCCCGCAAAAAGAGGATACTGCCAGGGATCAGATGACTTGAGGTTCCCAGATGGCAGCAGGTTTCTTCAACCAACTCCTAGCCTCATACCCCTCTTGACAGGAGGCACTAGTCTGGTGCAGGATGACTTGAACTGCACCAGACTTTACAGTTCCACTCAGAATTTGGTTTCCATACCCCTCTGGGTTGAGGTACTCTGGCCAGTGCACTATGACCCTAGCAGTACTGGACTCTCTGGTCCAACACACTAGACGCAAGTTCCGTTGTGCAATACTAGGCCACGTAAAGCACTCCTCAGGTTGTACCCACACCCTCACAGGTTCCAACCTATGAATGGGCACAGCACACAATGAGCATGCAGCCGTGGGTCACATGAAAGAAATGCTTCCCACTTAACCTCAATGAGCATCCAGCAGGGTCCCGCAAAAGTGATTTGTTCTCTTCACAAGCCGTCTCAGGATGCAGTGGTCCCCAAAATGAAGGGTTACACACCAGTAGTGTGAGCAGTACGTTGCTACCCCGCACCTGGTGCGACTGATCTCCAGACTTAGTTCTTGGTCTGCACGCACACTGCTCCTGCCAGGTGAAATCTGGCACGATGTACGTGCAAACAGAGGGCGCCGCTCTCCAGATATTGCCGACCACAATGGAGGTCCCTCTCCTGAGGTCTTTGATGTACCTGATACCTCAGCAGAGAATAAGGGGCAGCCAACCTGCCCTTGGATAGCCACCTCAGCAGGCAATCAGCCTCAGGCTAGTCGCTAATCAGAAAGGGTGAGTGGATCCCCTTCTTTGTACAGTTATTCTTCTGGGCACCCATATTCCTCTGCCAGTGCACTGATGCGTTCCAGCCGCATTGGTCCCATGTATCCATCAGTGGTACTCCAAGTTGCAGAATTTGAGTACCCCTACTTATACTAGGTAAAACCTTCAAAGTGAGGGGAGTTCAAAGGGTATTCCTTTGAACCATATACATCTCTTCTAAATTTCCTCCTTGTCTGCCCTGGGGACATCGAATGCAGAATTTTATCTTTATGGGAGCCAGGACCTGGCTCTGGGAGGCCAAGTGTCACAGTCTCTCCCCCCATCTATCTCACCAGGCCCCAAATGGAAGGGATGTGCCCTTCTGGATGCCCACATTTTATAGCAGTCCCCTGAGGAATGTACAGATGTGCTCTTTACCCGGAACCTATGAAATGATGCCTAATTTATGGGCACCAGAACCAGCCCCAATGACTAGAAATGCCCACTTCCTAGAAGTGACACTTCCTGGGCAGGGATTACAAAGCTACTGTAACCAACAGCTCAGGTTTGCCATCCAACAACACCAGACAGTATGAGGCTGCTCCCCTGCAATCCCTTATTGCAACCGGACTTAATAAGCCTCGGCGTCCCATATCGCTGCATGGGTAGAGCAGCTCTCATGGGCAGTGTGAACATATGTGGATTTTCGGCAATTCCTGGACACTTATGCCCTAGTGCACGCACCAACCTGCCAATGCAGGTGACACATCAGCTACAGCCACCACCACAGTGCTTGTACATCTCGGTCGGCCTGAGCCTTCAGGCCCTGTTTCTATCAAGAATGCTTGTGCGTAAAAGCGCAAACCATGGTCACTTTGACCATGTGCACATCCACATAGGATCACCCTACCTGGTCTTAGACATGGACACCCCCCATCCTTACCTGACCCGGCCCGGATACTCAAGCTCGCAGACGGGTAACGGTGCTATTTTCTAAATCATGTGTGGTGTGGGCACTTTTCCACCTGCAGAGGTAGTGGGAAAGTGCTCTGAGCTCCTAGCTTGGGTCGTATGGTGCCCAGCTGTGGTTAGGCACCTTCTGAGCCACTATCACAGCACACCACACGGGGGGTCTCCAGCGCATGTGTATGCTGGTATGGTCTGGCTGTGCCAGGCCCATACTTTACCCAGCCCTCCAGGCCTAAGGTCCAGTGTGGGTCCAACCATGTCTGGTCCTGCACATACTGGCCAGTGCGATCTCCCCACTCAAGGATCTCCTGCACTTGCAACTCCACCCTGCCCACAAAGGGGACCAATGCTTGTGGCCCAGGGCCATGTATCAGGAAACCAGCTCTCCACCTTGGAATCCAACCGGCTCCTTTTTAGTAGGGATTCCCCCCAGGGGGTCCACCCCTATCTGGGCACTTTCTTCAGGATGTACTATCCTGGCTCCACGCCAACAACTGACCCTTCTACTGGGAGGCATCTGGGGGTGGGTAGAGCCCACATAGGTCTAGTCCCTTTAAGGGAACCCTACCCTGAACACAGGTGTCTACTCAATCAAACCTCAGACATTTCCAACGGGGTAGCCAATGGGGGCAGCACATGCACCAGAATTCCCCTTGGCACCTCTCCTAAATTTCCAGGCCCGCAATCCCAACCAGTATCTAGTACACCTATCGTACAGGGCCAACCAGGGTGTGGCACTCCAGCTACATCCTCCCCAGACCCTGTCTTCGGTAGGACAGCGAGTTCGCTTCCTCTTTGCCAAACAGTGGGGAAGTGTCTATAGTCCTAAAATCTGGCACTGGGAGACAGCATAGGCTGGGAGGAAAAAGCTAAACATTTCAGGATTTCTCTCTAAAGAGAGCCATGTCTAACATCGTGGAACCTATCAGCAGTGATTCCACTTCCAAGTATTTGTTGGTTCTAAAGGACAATCTCTCAAGATGGCCTGAAGTTATGTTGACGTCTGAGGGTTTCATCGTGGTGACATCTGAGGGTTTTATCTGAGGTGTTTGCTCGTTAAGGTCACCCCAAGAGCATTCTGACAGACAATGGGGTGCAATTTACATCGAAGGCAATGCAAGTGTTTCTAGATTCTAGAGGAATTATGCATAAAAAATGTGTGCTGTACCATCAGAAACAAATGGCATAGTAGAGAGATTCAAAAGGATGCTGAAGGAAGTGGTTCAAGTAGCTAGACAGAAATCGGTGCAGTGGGTTGAAATGGTAAGATGTAGAGTGGAAGAATATACAGTAGGTACACTCCTCACTCCACCACTGGAGTCAGTCCATTTGTACAATTCAGGAAATGTATTGCTCATACCAATCTATGTCCACCATGTGTAAGAGTGTATGGTAAAGTTCTGTCTGATTTGACTAAACAAATGGAGGAAGGGAGAATGAGACCTTTACATGCAAAACCAAAGGAAAATGATATATGACATGTTAAAGTCAGCCAAAAATGGTGAGGTGAAAGTTGGTGATGTGGTGAAGACAAAATTACCTAGGAACCATGGAAATTCTTTATCACATGTTAGTAAGCCATTTCAGTAAAAAAAGGGGTTCAAGGGAACTGTGAATGTCGAGGATGGTCTTACTAGGGCTGTAAAATTTTGTTGAAATATAGTGTCCTTTTTGTTGTTTTCTTATTTTGTTTATTGCAGGGATTGGGGTGGAGGGGTGTGGTATTTTCCTGTTTGTATTATTGATGCATTTTATAGTAAGTTGTATATTCCACATTCCCCTGTTATTGTGATAAGATATTCCATAATGATTCTTTTTTTGGAATGTATTCTTTGAAATGTGAGGAGAGGAGCTGGAGACAAGAGTGGATTGAACAGTGGCTGGAGCTTCTTCATCTGTTAATAAAGGCTCATCTTATCTTCACCTTTTGGTTAGGATTATTGGCTTTGCAAGATACTACACCTGCAAATTAGTCATGTTTTAGGTGAGCTTGTACTGAAGGCTACACTGTTATACCCGCTCTCTCCCCATTAGAACATTGGTATTATCTGAGGCACTGTGGAAGAAAGCTATATCTTTAAACTACACACCACTGATTGATAAATAATACTAACAACCTATTGGAATGATTTAGATTGAGATGGGCAGCAGATCTTGGGCAGCAGTATTATTCAGAATAAAGGAGGCCTTGGAACAGCCCAGTGAGTTGACCATAAGGGTTGGTTTCAGGTTGCACAGCATTATATTAGAGCACCTTTGTTCAAATTTGGCAGGGTTTCTGTTCTGAGTGAATTATCCTAATGAATTATGTATGAGAAGATACAGACAGGTTAAGGATTTTAATGACAAAACCTGAACATGCCATAGGTTACGCTCCTTCGGAAGTTAAGGTACTAGTATTCTGGAAATCTGAATTTAAGGTGCTAGTATTCTGGCTACAGTCACAGTGCTACACTGGAGAACAAGCCACTCATCGTTTCCTGGGCACATGGAATGAACGGACCTTACCCAAATACCTCCAACGTCTACAATCAGGGGCTTATGGTGGCACGTCAAGACATGGCCAGGAGATTGGTCGTGTTAAGGTCCCTACAATTGAGCAATGGAATTCTCATATGGACTGATTTTTACCAGCACTTGATATTTCAGTTCTTGTGCATACTCTTAACTAATCCCTTAGAGATTATTGTATACCTTAAAACACTGGAATTATGCAGCAATGGAAGTTTTTATTGGCACAATAAACTGTGAAAAAAATGGCTATGGTCTAGCTGAGTAGCATCAATTGCAGTGCTGTACAAAATAATGAAATTTGAAATAATAAGCATGCTGTAGCAAATTCGTCTTTTCTGTATGGTCATTGTAGATTTTTTGCCTTTTTCTGCACCCTATTTCTGCTGGCTTTATGACTCTGTGCACTTTACTACTGAAAGTTAAATGTCATATGTGGGCTGCGCTGCGTATGTACACCACACACATATATGACAAAAGTATAGTTCTGCCAGGAGCGCCACTGTGCAGGAAAAATTACCTTTGGCATTTAGGAAAAGCCGTTTTTTTATATTCATAAGTCACCCCTAAAATTGCCTTGTAAGCCCACAGAGCTGGGTGCTCTCGTATATATAAAACATTGACACAGCAACCAGTTTCACCTATGAGATTTACTGGCTTAGAAAAGTATTTTTAGCTGAAAACAATGTAAAAAAAAAAATACTCTATGTAGTGTGCACCTACAAAAATGAGGTTAGCATTTAATTATCTTTTCATTTACCAACCTGGGATTGATTAGTAAATAAAAGATTACATGAAATGTGTTTTTTGGTAGAGGGCTAATGGGCTTTTTTGATACAGCTCTAATGCCCTTTTCAAATAAAATAAAAGCAAAGGAAATGGAGTGGGTAGCAGGTGAGGAAAGAGTCAATACAGCGGGAGTTAGTGCATAAGAGATGGATGCAGGCTGGTAGGGATGGACAAGCAAGAGGCAACAATGGGAAATCACATGGACAATGGAGGGTGGGGGATGGGCAACCACATGGACAATGGAGCGCGGACAGATGGGGAAACACTTGGACAACAAAAGGAAGCATATGGACAACAGATGGTAGGCAAGCAGGTGGGGAAGGACACAAACAACGGAGTAATTGCAGGTGGGTGGGGAAGCACACAGAAAATGGAGGGAGGGCAAGCACACACATGTGGATGTGTGACCTCCTAAATTAGGCTAGGTGTCACATAACAGGGCTCTGTCATCTGCTACCTTCAAAGGTCGACTCAAATCATTTGACTCAGACAGGAGTAATAAGATCATCAAATTAAACAATAAGAACGAATAACCATAAACAACAATAAAAATGTAATAAGGAGTCAGTGATTTATAGTCACCATGACCTACGTGGCCATGAATCACCACACCACACCAATTTAGTAAAGTGCAAACATTTATTGCCCTTTTAGTAACAATGCTAAAGTCATGTAATAATACCCAAAACCAAATGACAGAAATACAGAAACAACACAGGCTGTCCAAAACGTCTAAACATTCTTAATCTAATAAAAGCAATCACCATCAGACACTCCAGAAGAATTATACAGAATAACTACAGAATTATTTGAGAAATAGCAACATTTAATTAGTTGTGCAGTTGAATCAATCATAATCAATTAATAAACAATCAATTTAATTACAAGGTCAGACATTCTTACTACCAAATTCTAATTCAAAACATGTGTGTGGGGCTGGGCTTTGCCACATGCAAAAATAAAAAATTAGACAGAAATTAATTTGGAAAACATCTGAACTATGGCGCTAGCAAAAATATGGGGTTGGATTGTTAAGGGAAAACCTGCAAAGGAAAACAAATGAACATTGGTTGTACCTCTCCTAAATGAGACAGCAGTTAGCACAGTCTTCGCCAGCAAAGCACAGAAACAGCAGGTCTTCAGCGATCAGCATCAAGAACATGAAAGGGCAACAGTTCAGTAATGTTGGGTCTAAGGTATCTGAACTGTTAGAATCATAAACATATAACACTATATAACTGCATCTGAACATACCTAGAAAACCTTTGAACTACATAATCTGAAACTTTGTAAATTAAAGTCCCTAAAATCACTAGCTGGACTCCTATTGGGCAACACTATGCGGTGTTTCTTCATTCTTCCCCAAGATAGGCCCACGTTGACATTCCTTTCAGTTTCCACAGAATATTAACAGTGTAGAAAACAGCACAGAATATGGCACTTTAACTAACATTACTTACTACCAGAAACTAAAACCCATTGTTAAAACTTTCAATTATTATCACAAGGAAGTACAGAATGAGCAGAGTGGAACAAGACTGTGAGCTTTCAACGGAATAGATAATAAATAACATTTGCAAAAGATTTCAATTAAGTCAGCATAACATCTCAAACAATGTACTGTGGAAAAACAACTCATGGTGGCCCACTGCCCTCGGAAGCACTCCGCCCCCCACCAACCACACCCGCAACCTCGGCTTCATCCTGGACTCATCACTCTCAATGAATCGCCAAGTCAGTGCAGTCTCCTCCGCCTGCTTCAACCCCATGCGCATGCTCTGGAAGATCTTCAAATGGATCCCAACTGAATCCAGAAGAACAGTCACCCAGGCCCTTGTCAGCAGCCGCCTTGACAACGACAATGCACTCTACACCGGAACAACCACCAAGGTAAGGAAAAGACTGCAACACATCCAGAACGCCTCCGCCCGTCTTATCAAGTACGCCCTCTCACACAGCCACACCTCCAACCTACTGAGAGGAAAAATACTAAAGCTTAGGCCTTTTACTAATGGTAATACATGAAGAATAAAGCAGTTTAAATATTTAGTACATTATTTAATTTGTCAATAATGATTTCAGATACAGATAATCATGATTCATCAACATACATTTCAAAGTGACACATAGAACTCAAGGTGGCGGACACCATGACAACCACATTTCAAACATGCATGTTTTATTTTTCTAGCACGTTTCTCTAATTAGACGTTTTAGTACACATTAATTATAAGATTTGCTTACTCATATTTTTATAGTAATGTTTGGTTTCTAACATGGAAAAAAGAGGCCAGGCAGGGTTGGATAAGCAAACAGACAACAGAAGGATGGGAGAGATGGGGAGGCACACAGACAACATAAGCCAAGGAGGTATGATGAAGCGCAGAGACTACAGAGGGTGGATAGTTGAGGAAACAGAAATGTAAATTTGTAAAAATACACTTTAGACTGCCTGAGACAGAGCTGTCTTAAACTAGTTCTGTCAATCATCACATCTCTAGAACTGGAATACACATCCTTGGCTGGGAAACTTTATTGCCACAGCTCAGATGACAGTTGCTTGCCTCTGGGCCTAGGAAAGACCAGTGGGTATTTACTGCTGACTACTTAGCAGGGATTAGCTATCTGGGAGTGAACAAGAACAGTTGTCATAATAACTGGTAGACTTAGCACTACCTCTTTTGTGTTGGAGATGCTAAGGAGGGATTTTTCTATTAATTCCCAGCACTCTCTTAGGGAGCCCTTTCCCAGTCACAGTAGGAGAGGAAACCAGTTCTGTCAACTATCACACTTTCAGACTAGAACACACATCTTCAGCTTGGAAATGTAACAGCTCGGACTCAGAGGACAATGGCTTGCCTCTGGACCTAGAAAATGCCAGGAGGTGTTAATTATTGGCCACTAAACAGGGATTACCTATGTGTGAGAAGACAGGAACAGCTGGCAGAACCAAGCAAAGCTTTAGCTCCACCTGTTTGGTCTTGGAGATGCCAATGTAGTTGTCCTTTATTCATTCCCAGGACCTCCCTAGACAAGTAGCCCCAAACCACAGTAGGTGGGAAAACCACTTTTGTCCCTATCTGCTAGGGAAGTGGCCAAGAAGCTTAAGACAGGCAACCTTGTGGCAGCTGGATCCCATTATCTTGAAATGGGGACTCTTGGGTAATTTTACAGTAATTCAAAGGAGAAGTGCTTCAAAACGGAGTAGGGAACTGCAAGAAAATTGTAAGGCTTGAGAGGTAGAATTCCCCCAATCACTGTCTAGTGCATAGGATAAATTTGACACCTCCACCATCGTCTCTTCAGAAGATTCCTGGACCTGGATAGACTTTATCTGAATAAGAATGCCCGGCTGGAAGAAGAATCCTTACATCTGGCTCCTGCTGGAAAAAGATGACTCACAAAACCACTCAAGGACTCCTGAATCCTACTGGCATCCAAGAGCTGGAACTGCTCTCTAAGCGTCAAGTGGTTGGAATCCTGTCAACCTACTTCATGGACAAAAAAACAGAGGTACTCTTGACTCTAAAAGGGCCCAGGTGACTGAAGAGGACAAGACCCTGCAGGAAACCTGGCTAGATAGAGACTTGGACCCTGCCGTGTGGAGATAGTGGCTGCAGAACTTACCAGAAGAAACTTTTCCAGCAGTTGGAGTCCCTGGGGCATATTTATGAGAGGTTTGTGCTGCAGTTGCGTCCAATTTAGTGATGCAGTGGTGGCACAAACCTCTCAACCATATCTATGAGGTCCCGCAAAGCCACTTTGCATGGCTTTGCTACTCTTGGCTTTGAATGGCCTCATAGATAGGGAGTAAGGCAAGGCAGCGAAATTCGCTGCACTGCCTTACTCTGTGCCAGGGAGGCGTTCCATGGGCTTTGCAGTGGGTTTTCCCATGCAACACCTAGGGATCTTGACGCAACCCCAGATTTACAAGAGCCTGCAAACCTGAGGATTTGCCAACACCTTACACCTCCCCAGAGGAGGCACATCCAGAAAAAAACATCTTCATTTCGCCTCGTTTTTTTCTCTTTCTGTGGAGCTGCATTCTGCAGCACATAAAGAAACAGGAAAAAGCCTCCCTCCTGAGGGTTGTTTTTGTGCAGGAAGGTGCTGTGTTGGTGCTAGGCAGCCAAAACAGCACCAGTGCATTTGGAAGGGACATGAACGCTTCATATCGCATCTATACTGTACATTCCTGCCCTTGCTCTTTTACACAGGGCAGCGCAGCAAAATGACTTGCTGCGCCGTCCTGCACTAAAATTCTGTAAATTTGGCCCTTAGTCTGAAGGTAGAACCTTTGAACGGGACTACTTGCTCGGTGTATTGAACCTCCACTTCATTGTGGTCAGTCTGAAATTGTGCCTAGGTGCCTGCCTACCACAAACCTTTCATTTGATCTTTTCTAGGCACTATTTGCTATAAAACATTCAAAATTCACATCTCTGGTTCCACTTAACCTATTCTGTTGATTTCTGTATTTGCCAATTACGTTTTTCTCTTTTTTTGGAAATTTGACTGTGATGTGTTCTTTACTTAAAAATTGTTGGTAATGCTTGAACTTAGCAAGCACTTAACTAGGGATTGGCTGTTCCTTGTGCAGTAGCTACAAGGAGCTGTGCAGGTATTCCCTCAGAACTGCGTTTTGACCTAAAAAGAGTTGCTTTATTGTTCGGTAGAGATGTCCTTTCTCCAAACCCCATTTCTGGTGCATGCTGTTTAAAATCTCAGTGAATCAGGGTGACGTGGTCAGGCTCTATTGTTATTGACATAGTGACAATATTATGAAGAAGCCCACTACATAATGCCCTCTACATAAGGTGTGAGTTGGAGAACAGGACAGATAATCACTTACTTTGACTTAACTGGCTCTCTAAAGTACCATATACACATTGGCATAAGTACTGTCTCACTAGAGGCTCTGTCATTGTCCGGCTAGAGGTCTGCTATACAGCTTGTGAGCAGGGTTTGATATCTTCCTAAAGTGAGTTTTAGTGAAGGTCCCCAACAATAGTGATGGAAGGCGACACGCTTAATTTGAGCCGGTGGATGTCAGTGGGGGGACACTGACATTTATTTTTGACGACCTGCACTTATTTTTCAGAATCAAATATTCACTGCACACAAAGAGAGGGAAAACACACACATTGGAAAGAAGGAGGAATACAAAGACAGCAAAACCATCAGAAAATGAGAACACAGGGATCTGGAAGTGGGTTATAGAGGCAAGAGGTGGATTTAAGACTAACAGTTTTGGTATTTGGTTGGCCGATATTTATTAGCACTAGCTTCAGGCACCTGCTCTCTTTCTCTAATAAAATAGGCACTGCACTTATGTGCACTGACATAGAGCAATTGACCCAACCAACATGATGCAGTCTTTGAGACCATCATCAAAGAATTGTTTATAAGGCTAGCTGACAAATACCTTTTTTGATGCACTCATAATACAGATTCCCACTGGGCTAGTTTGCAATGTGAAGTTATCACTGCACAGCTCTGTTGCTGGCACATGTAATGAATTACATTGGATTGTTTAATGCTGAACACTCTAAGGGAACTATGGCAATGCTCTCTCACGAGTTTGATAGCACTCTAAGAGTTGGGCCCCATTTTATATCGCATGATTGTCCATGCTGCCCCTAATGCTGGGGAACTGGAATGCTGTGACTGGGTGGACAAAATTGTGCAGCAGGGTTGGCTAAATTATGCCGCAAGAAAAGGATAATTATTCAGCTTCATGCTGCAGATCTCGTGACAGTATTACTAATTTTTTACATTTAGTAACACTGTTTAGGCAACGAATTAACCTCATAAGTACCTGTTTCACACACAAATACAGAAACATACAATTGAGCAGTGGTCAGTCAACCTTTGAAAAAGCCTTTCCACTGAGTGGCAACATGTTTTGAAAGTTTTTTGTAACTTTCGAACCATTTGGGTAAGAAAAGCATTTTTTTGGAAAATCTGTGAATTATGCAACAGATGATGGAATATAAGGCAAATGTGACAAATCCATAATTATGTGGAAACCCCCGTGCCCGCGGAAGCACATAATTCCAGTGGCCCTGACCTCATGTATGGAGCTGACTGGTCACAAAAACTGTGGCTGAAAGATAATACATTAGGGCTCAGATTTACAAAGACTTTTCATCGGGTGTTCATCACTTTTTTAAAGCAGACCCAATGCAAAGTGTTAGGTGTTTACAATCCAATGCAAATCATACTTTGTGTTGGATTGAGTGCAGCGAGAGAGCAGAACAGCACCTAATCTTAATATGTTAGGCACTGTTCTACTCTCCCGTTCTTCCCGTTTCTGCATTTGCTACCCTAAGTGTTCTGGGTATGTCCAGACATGGGTTCTGGGCTCAATGTGCCACTGAAACCAAGTTATACCTGGCTGTGGAACCTTAACAAGTGCAAAACCACTCCTAGGTTGCTCGTGTTTCGTTTCAGGAAGGACCATGCCTGGTAGTTTCAACTGGACTGTTCCCATGAGGAGCAGAGTCAGGATTGACTTGCATATGACTGGTTACAAACTGAGGTGGCTTGGTGGGCAAAAGAATGATCGATTAGGATGTGGCCAGAGAAATTGCTGGTGGCTGAGATTAATTCAATAACTACACCCATCACCTTGTTGCTTTTGCAATGCAGCACAGCACAGAAACTTTGCTTGCTGTGCTGCGTTGCATCATTCCTTTGTAAATTTGGCCCCTAATTCTGTTGCTAGAGCAGATTCCTATAAACAGGTTCAAGCTTTTGTGCTTAATTTTCTTATTTTATTTTTTATTTGTTTATGGATTATTTTATTGCCCATTTTGACTACATTAATGATAATTCTCGGCTTTGGGACAATGATTGCATTGTCTTTATTGACCCAGTAACTGCATTTTATTTGCTCATATTGTTATCAGCACATTGAGAGGAGACAGTCACATAAGTCTAGTAATTATCATTTATTATTTAAATTAGCATATTAGCATACTATATAGATTCTAAGAAATAAATGCTTTAGAAATGACCTCTACACTACTTTTGAGCAATTCAGCTGCATTTTGCCAATAGGTGCAATGTGTATGTTGTCAACTTTAGGATAACAACAAAATAGCTGATTTGGTCCTTTTGGTGAAAAATAATAATTGATGGAGTTGCTTGTGTTGTGCACGCTTTTAAGTGGTGATTAACAAAACAAAAAGGTTTTCTGAAAACAATCAGAAAGTATACAGTCTCTACAGTCTCAAGTGATCTTTAAAACCTTGATTTTTGTTATATTAGGCAGGAAGTAGAAAAGCATGCTAACTGGGTAAAATTAAAGTTTGTTATTGTGAAAAGGAGCAGATTGACATATATTTATTAGGCGAAGGTATACTTTGAACTGAGCTGTTTGTTCCTTTCTACCGAAATCAAGCTCAAATGCTGTTTATCAGGAAACCATTAGAACTTTCCCCGAGAACTCAGGCTGAAATGAAATTCGACTGGTGAAGTGTGTACCGCAGCCTAATAAAGTTTTTTTAGAACAGAAGGCAATTACCTCTAAACTCCCGCCTCCCTCGAGGGGCACAGCACTTCTTTTGTGTCTGCTTTTCCCTTATGCTTCTCATTATTGTCTGCAGACGTTGAGATGGAGGCTTAGCCTCTGGTTTCCTGGGTCAGTCTGTTTCCCTTGTAGGATATGAGTGTACCAAAACAGCTGTTTGCTTCTGGTTTTCTGTAATTTCATTCATGCGCCTTGTTTCCTCCCCCCTGTGATTCTGGTTATTGTACCAAAACACCATAAAAACAGAAGCTACAAAATATTAATCGAGTCAGTCCCACAGTACTTAGGTTAGACATCATCAAATAAAGTCTAATTGATATAAAATCATGCACTATTATTATTCGAAATGTTTTACACTATATGGGCCTGATTCTAACTTTGGAGGACAGTGTTAAACCGTCCCAAAAGTGGCGGATATACCACCTACCGTATTACGAGTCCATTATATCCTATGGAACTCGTAATACGGTAGGTGGTATATCCGCCACTTTTGGGACGGTTTAACACCGTCCTCCAAAGTTAGAATCAGGCCCTATGTGTGTTGTGCAAACAGAATAACAACCATCTACAACACAATTTTACCATAGGAATCGTGCCCTTCTTTCTTCCGGTCCCAACGCTCTTATACCTGGTTTTCGTGCATCTCTTCGTTTATTGTCAAAAATTCCTGGAGCTTGCCATCCACTGCCTTGAGACATTGCAGGAGTCTACTATGTCGGCCTAATCGCGGGGAGGCAGCGGCTGGCATGCTTCCAATAATCGTTTGCCAATAAGCTTCCACATTTTCACTGAAACTCATTCTTTATCCTTTAGGCTGGCCTTGCTGTTTTTACTGACTTCTGTAGCTCACCATGTCACCCTATCCTGCTGCTAGTACATAATTCACTAAAAGTGCTGTTCAATTTCTGAACCATAAATATATTTGAAGTGACGCTTTTCCACCGTGGCCACGACTGTCGCAGGATGTTTTCTGTAGGGTTGGTTGGATATAGTTATTGATTTCCAAGCCATGCTCTCTGAGGTGCCTCCAACAACCCGGGTTTGGCTAAACAGACCTACATGACTTTCAATGATTTATTTCCACTACATTGAAGCAGCAGAACATGCAGCTTGAATGGTCTCTGACACCAGAACTGGGAGGTAAAAAACACACATTACAATCCAGACTTACTGAAACTCTAGTTGCAAAATTTGTATACTAAATTGTTGCTGACACTAATTTATTTTACAAGCTATTCTATGTACTAATAGGTCATTTTTGTAAATTAACAACCTGAAGGGGTAGCAGAAAGACCTGCCTAATGAATATTCAATAGGTAGGTCACTAATTGCAACCCTCAGCTATTGGCTGCAACGACCAGGTGGATGGCCATTAAGGGACAGCAGACCACCATGCCTGATTTTAGATTTCATAACTGAAAACCTATTCTGTAAAGAAGAACGAATTTCCTTAAAGGAAAGGAGGTGCTTTAAAAATAAAAATATTCTAAACAACTTGATTGGAAGTTGTCAGTGGTCCTCTGGATAACTTCCTACTCTCGCTGAAGCTGCCATCCCAGTTTCACATAGGAGTAAGTGTCCCAGGCTCAGTTCACAGGGCACTGAGCAGTGCAAGCATCAGAGCAACACATTGAGATGAAAACTCACAACAGCATCAGTTACAGGAACCAATAGCACTGCAGAACTTAAAAATATAAGAAAGGCTTCAGAGAATACATTAGGTGCCAATTAAAAGGTGTGGAAAAAAGGGAACTTATGTCAGAACATCAGGTGCTGTTCCACATGGTTTCATGATGTCATGTCTGGGGAGGTGGTGGAGATGTCTGTGAGCCAAACTTTGCTTCCTGACCAAGGAAATCTATTGAACAAAATTCTGATCCAGTCTGTGCCTAGCAGAGATTCCTGAGGTGAGGAATCTGTAGGTAGAAACATTAATCCTAAATGATTATGACATAAAAAGTCAAATGTAATGCACATTGTTGTTGTGAAAGAATATTTAAAGGTGAGGTCACAATTAATCAAAACTGACATAATCATTCTACTTAATGAACACATCCAAATTAGATTTCAATGTGTAATATGGACATTTAGAAAGTCATACCCCTAAATTACTGAAAGTCACAACAAAACCACACTAATTGCAGATTTTGTGCTACAACGCTATTTAAGAATTGTCCAGACTGAAATATTCAGGATTAATGGCTTTATTTATATCTAGGGGTAAGCCTACTCCATCACATCAGTGACAGAGTATGCTTACTACAACTATAATGGTCCCCTGCCTGATTTCTATGTGGGCAGACTGTAGGTGTGGATATGGGGGTGACTACGCTATCACTGCCATAGCCAAACATTTCTGAAGGTCCGATGGAGTAAAGGCCATCAGAGAAATGGTGGAATGACTGCCCACCAAATTAGTATGGACATTTTTACTGTCCATCACCACCCAGCAAACCCTGGCTTTAAGAGATAGTAAAAAATGAATAATGCTCTCCTTGCCATAGGAGATTACTCCCATGTTGAGGTGGGCACTTTCTTTTTGTATTGTATTTATTTAATCGAATACAGATTTATAGCTGTATTTTTCATACATACATTTTTCTGCAAAGAAAAAAATATTTTCAGTTACAGTGGTACAAAATGTTTCTGCACTTTTTTCTGTAGTATCAAATGTATTGTATTTTCTATACAGTTTTAATACATTTATATTTTTATACATATCTTGAAAAATGGTATGTAGTTTTTTACACATATATTTGTATACATATTGCTGTGTATGTTTACATTTTAGAATGTGCTGTTTAGAATATATTACCTCGTACTATTTAGTATACTTATATTTTTATAGTACTTTTTAATTCATATTTGACATCTATATTTGAATTTGTTCAGTAAGTTGTTAAACTTTTTAAAAAATATAATCGATTTTTATATCAAATTTTTAACATGTTTAATACATTTTAATAATATTTCTATTTGTTTCTATAGGAAGGCAATCTTGTGTTTTGGATTCAGTTTGAAGAACTGTAATGTTAGGTTTGAATTGTATTTGGGATGTATGTTTTGTTAGGGTTACAGTGTTGGAATGTAATGTTTGTAGGGAATTTGATGCTTTTTTATTTTCAAGCAAATTCTTTTGGTTTAAGTTAAACCAACATCATTTTGCAATTTCCTTTGATATTTGGATTCCCTGGAATGGTTGTTATTTTATTTTTTTAGAGTTTTTCATGCTTTCCAAAGACTATAGATGACTTCATTTTTTATTTTGGACATTGCATTTTTTAACTTTTTCGGCCACTCTGTTTATTTGTGACTTTTTTGTGGATTGGATTATTGTGATGTTGAGTTGGATCAAAAACTTCAGCTATGCAACTGTAAGTACAATATTTTAATTTATTTTTGAGTGGGAAAGGTTATATTTTAATGTATATATGTATTTTGCTAAACTAAAATGTTGTATTTTGTCGGTGTATATTTTATTTCTTGATCTGCTCTGTATATTTTTTATGTTGGATACTTTTCATTCACCCCCACAACTATTTTCACATAAACAATAAAAGTAATTATTCCAAATTAAATTAATTTGATTTTTCTTTCTTATTCTCTACTTTATTAATATATTTTTGCAATACCTGGTTTGTAGTTATTCTAATATTTATTTTAAAATGTTTTATGTTCTGGTGATGTAAAGTTTTGCTCTGTTCTAGTGAGTTTGTTGGTAGGTGGGTCGTTTATAATAGTGATGTAGCTATCATTTTCTAGGTAGCAAACTTTGTTGTTATTTACATAGAGCCTGACTTTGAATTGTAGCATTGCATACATTTCCCTAGCCTGTTCAGTTATTTTAGGTTTGATTTATTTTACTGACTGTTCTCTACTTAGTTGTGGGTAGCTTTGTTCTTTTTGAAGGGCTTCTATGAATTCATATAGTGTTGACTGGCTCTTCCAAGTGTGGCTTAGAAGGTTTTCTGTCATCATTCTGCTGCATTGTTGGCTTTGACGTATTGAACCATGGTGCTCTTGTAGACATTCTACCATGGTATTTGGACTTTGGGTTGGAGTCAGTGTTCAGAGCAGTTGAGTCTGCCAACCCAGTACTCCAAGTGTTTTCAAAGTAGTGCTCTGGTTCAATTCATTTGTAAAATGGGGTTTCCTTTAGCATATCATAGTGGTTAACTACATATATTACAGGTACCAGAGCTATTTACTTTTTAATTTCTGAGGCAAACTGGCTGTTTGTTGCATATTTTATACTTAGTGCAGATTGTTTCAGATGTCTCAGAATGCTCTGGTCGAAGTAGTAATAGCAGCATTGTATGACTGTTTGTTGATATCGTTTAAGCATTGTTTGTATGGTTGCCTGTTCAAAGTCAATTATACTTTTGTGTGGGGAGTAGTAGATGATTATTACTTTGATATGGTTTAAAGGTTCATAGTAAGTTACGCTTTGTTTGTTAAGCAGCAGTGCGTTCATGAGGGATATGCAGGACTACTGGAATTATGTGACGGGACCACAAAATTATGTAGCAGGGTTCACTAAATTATGCGACAAGAAAAGGTTAATTGTGCAGCATAATGCAGCACATTTTTTGATAGTACCACTTCATTATTTTAGCATTTGACCATGGTAATACTGTCTGGGCAAAGATTTAACCTGAATGGTGGCAGTGTAACAACCAAAAACAGAAAAAAGCAACAGAAAAAGGACCTGTTTACGTTTGTGAAGGGTCTTCCACTGCGCATGCACATGTTGCAATGCTTTTAGTAAGTATTTTATTACACTCTGCAGATTATGCAGAAGATGATCAACGATGTAGCAAATCCAACAGATCCATAATTATGTGAAAAACGCCATGGCCCTGGGGAAATGTTAGTGTAATATATGATAGCCACCATTTATAGTGTAAATCTGTGTAAAAGATGGATGACACATTTTAAAAGTTCCATCCACCATCAACGTTTTACACTGACTTGGAGCCTCATTATGAGTTTGGCGGTCCTAGAACAGCCAAACATGCGGTGGCAGTCCGACTGTTGTAATCTTGGCGGTCCAACTGCCAGATTACAATCCTGGTAGTCAGACTGCCAGGAGACCACCTCCTTGCCAGGATCAGGGATGACGAAGGGTTGGCAGCAGTGAAAGTCATGGTCAACCATGGCAGTGCCGAGTTTGGAACTCCCGTGCTGATGACGACTTTCCTTTCTGCCAGGCTTTTCATGGCAGGGTTCCTGCCATGAAAAGGCTGGCGGAAATGCAGAGTTGGGGGCTACTGGGTTGCCTATGTACTGCCCATGACCATGTCATGGGCAGTGCAGGGGCCCTCCTGTCAGCACCCCCAGAATGCACACTGTCTTTCTGAGAGCTGAAGTCAATGCCGTTGCACTGTTTCCAATGGTCAGCCCCGCGGGAACATCGTAAAATTATGTTTCCACCAATCACCCCGGCGGAAACATTGTAATAGGTCAGTGGGGGGGGGTGCTGGCTTGACAACTGCCTCCCCACTGCCGTACTGGAGTTCCGTCGGTTCAACCTCGAAACTCGTAATAAGTCCATTAGTCTTATGAAAATGTTTTTAGTTGCAAATATAGTTATTCTTCTGTCATTATTGTGTTTGTCGTGTAGGAGGAAGGACTGTTTGCTCTGCGTAGTAGTTAGGTGTTCTGTAATCTGTATGTGTTGGTATCTTCTAGGGACAACAGGGGATTGACATATGGCTGTTTTAGGATGTGGTATTAGTCATTTTTGACAGCTGACCTGTAATGTGCTCAGGTACTTTAGGGAATATAAGCCTCATTACGAGTTTGGTGGCTCAGTGCACCGCCATGGCGGTGGTCCAACTGCCATTGGCTTGGATTACGAGTAATGTGGGCCTATGGAGCAAAAACCACTGCGGTCACGCTGGCACCAACAGGCAGCACAGATCGCCACGGTTACAAGGCAGCACAAACAGATCAACAGAGCCTGTGTATCCACCGGACACATTATGAGGTTGCACACCATCAATGTGACTGTGGCGGACCAACCACCATATCTTGGTGGGTGGAAACCAAGAGCATAAAGGGAGCAACTTACCTGCAGGGAACCTTACATGTCCTCTGCCGCCATGGAGCCCATCACACATGTTCTGCTGTTGTTGTTGCCATGGACGAAACCGACTGTAAGTACACACACCTACCTGTGTCATTAACCTCATCAACAGATCATTGTGCCTTCATCCACATGATATGGGGCTCACGCTATAGGCATCGAATACATTTGCCATTTTGTACACACGCGGAGTCATTCACAACGAATGACACATTCACAGCCCTTAAATGCCCCCTGTGGGCAGGTGACTCACACTGCACAACAACACTATACAAAAATACATGTCTGCACATCTTAGGCACAGGGACAGTGAAGTGTACAAAACATTGTTTCACACAACACCAATAACACAGCAACATCACATCTACCAATACAACTGATACCCTGACATTGCACACATGCCATGGGCTGTCGTCTGATTCAACACACATAAGTATAGATGTGTCATGGAACACAAACACCACTCCCATTAAACATCCCCGGTATGGACCCACACATCATCCCCATTACAACACAATGGAAGGACAATGGGATGCACAATAGTCCAAGAGACAAATAGCCAAAGCTCTCTATACAAGCAATACCTGCACAATAGGGATGGGGACATCAGGAACACTCAGGGAAGGATGCTGCACTGCAACACATATCACTTTGCACACACCTGAAAACAACATTTGCACAGGAACTAGCCCTACATGTATTTCAGGGACAAACAATACTAGAGCCAAGTGACATGCCGAATGTGGAAGTGCAAGTCAAGAAAGCACATACAACAGCAACTGCATAGGACATACATCTACATGAAGTAGCTGCAAGGTACACACAGCAAAACAGACACATGCACAGTTAAATGCAAACAAAGGTAGCACAACTGAATGCCCTTCACGTCTGCACAAAGAAAACTCAACCTGCCACACCAGAGACAAATCTACAATCCACATCAGTGGGACACGTCTAACACCATACATGCTGACATTGGATTACACAAGATGGAATATTTACCATACCAAACAGAACACAATGCAATGAACCCACAATTGCATTAACAAACACATATCCATACAGTCAACATCTACCCTTATCCTGGGTGACACCAGCACTGCCCACAAAGACAGATTTTCATACCCACAGCAAATGAATCAGCAATCAGACTGAACCCCATACAACTGTAGGCAGACAACACAAATTACTCAGGAACAACATAAAGGTAGAAAAGGAATTGCAGGACAAATGTGTACCCAAAAATCAAATATTTTGGTTTATTTCAACCAAAACAAATATGAGCAAAGGTCAATGGCCAGTCCATCATCAGGTCATTGCACAGTACTGTGCCCATACTTGACTCCTATTATTGCCAGGGAACCTCCACAGGAATGGGCATCGAGTGGGAGGGCAGATACCTCAACGATCATCTTTGGGGGAGTGGATTGTGGATGGGTTGGATTCTTTCTTAGGAGGGGTGGGCTTCTTCTTGGGGGGAGGGGTATGGGTGCCTGCAGGGGGCAGGTGTGACATGGAGAGGACTTGGATGTGGAAGGGGTGGGTTGGAATGTGGGTCGGGCCTCTTGGGTCTGGGACGGGGTGGAGGGAACAGGGGAAAGGGCAAACTCAAAAAGGAAAAACTCTTCTTTGGAACACGGGGATGGTCATCAGAAGGGGTTGGGGTTTGAAGGTTGAGGGAGTGGTTGTCTGGTGTGTGGGTGTAGATGTATTGGGTGTGTGCGTGTGTGAGGTATTCTTATATTTGGGTGGTGTCTGTTGCATGTGTGGGTGTGGAAATTTGTGTGTCTTCTGTGGCTGGGAGGTGGAGGTGCTGGGTGATGGAGTGGTGGATATGTGTGTGTGTGTCTGTTGGGGTGGTATCTACAGGTATGCTAGTAGTGGTGGATGTCTGTGTGTCTTTTGTCTGGGTTGGTGTCTGCAGGTATGGTGGGTGTGGTGAATGTGTCACTGCCTGTGTGTATGCTTGATATGATGTGTGGGTCAGTGGGGTGGTGGGGGTGTCTGCTGAAGTGGTGACTGATGTGTGTGTGGGTGTATATTGAGTGCCTGTGTGTCGGTGTGTTTTGTGGTGTTTGTGTTTATGAGTGATGATTGTGTGTTTTGAGGTGGGTGCATGCAGATGTGTCTGTGTGCTTGGGATAGGCAGGGGATTGGGGGTTTGGATTGGGAAGATGGAGGTGGAAGGGAGGCGGAATGGGGGGAGGAGGCCAGAGCCTGAAAAGATTTCTGTAGGTCAAACATGGCACTATGAATGCCTTCTAGGAAACAATTGGTCTGCTGAAGTTGGCTGGCCACCCCTGGATGACATTCACAGTCTGACCCACAGAGATCCTCCTCAGGAGATAAATAGACTCCTCATACAGGGTAGCAGGGATAACATGGGCTAGGGCAATGGTGCCTGCGGCAAAGGAGACGCCCACCCTCTTGGGTGAATGGGCACGGCCTACTGGGTGGGGAGCAACAGGCAGATTGGCAATAGAACTGGGGGTGGTGGACAAAGATGGTACAGGAGTATGTCCCGATGGGTCTGCCACCACTAGGGAGTGGCCACTGGAGGTATAATCTAATGATGAGGATGTAGATATGGTCTCCTATGTGGCAATCCCCTCACCCTCCGAGCCACTGGGTACCTCTGTTTCGGTGGTTTCTTGACCAGATGTACCATGGCCAGATGCTTCCCACTTGGTTGTGCCCTGTTTTCTTCACTTGCCTGAGCTGATGCATTAAACACAAAGAATAAAAGGGTCATCACATAAAGAAATGCGGTACCTTGTAATGTAGCTTCTTCTTTCTTTATTCGCAGACCAAGATAAATGCATCCAACCCGGGCATCTCTCAGGAGCAACCAAGTCCACCTTACAATCTATCCTCTAAATTCCATCCCTTGTTCCAAGACAGCCATCAAGACTGTCATACAAATATAAAATGCAACACCACATGTTCATGATCACACTTGAACAACAGCTCTGATTAGCAAACATTACCATGATGTCAAGTAGCCTTGGCAACAAACCCCACCAAAGTAGCCCCTACATCAATCATACCATATGCATGCATGCCATCTGAACTGTCAACAGTTGCCCACAGGAAAATCAAGATCTCAGACAACTACATTTTCATTGCTGAAGTTGTGCAATCACAGTAATCATAGTAGGCGACCACATCACCTTCAATGCGTTGCCTTATGGAACAATCCTCAGTTACCTATTGTCATACAATAGTAGGTCAATGCCAACTTCAATCCTACAGATCCCATGCAAAGTCATGCAGACATTTATTTGTCACATACACAATAACACAACAATGTGAAATGATGCTCCCAGAACATACCATGCTGCTGACAACCATACAGTAGCCTGGAGAAGGTGACTTTGAATTACTCATGTCACTCTGGAATCATGTCAGCAAGGCACATTTCACCAAGCAAAATTTGTTCCAATGTAGTCGTGAAGGTGATACCAATGTTTCTCAGATATGCCACACATTTGGCATTGAAAAGTACACTGTAGATATCATGTGCAAATTGACCGGGAGATATGTCCCTAAAATCCACAACACAATGAATCAGCAAGCCCCAGGGAAACCACCACTAACCTCTGGCATCCCTTACAATTACATCCTCTGATTGCATCAGTAGACACCAGTAGTCCTTTGTATGTTGGAGAGACCCAGAGACCCAGAGTTTTGCAAGTAGCAGTAGAAGGCCCTCAACATGTTGCCCAATGGGAAGCTACATCACTGTCTCCATTTTGGTCTTGTGAAACCAGATGTCTGTGGATTATTGATTGTACCCAACCACATGTGATTTCAGCATAACTGTAAGTCACTCCATGATGCATGCCAACAGTCAGGTTACAAACCTTCCCAATTACACGTGTGCAGTGCACTTTGCTACATGATGCCTGGCAATGCACATCTTGGCTAAAAAATCCAGTCATACAGGTCTCGCCCCTCAATGCTACTGCAGTTGTACATGCCAAATGGCATGCAGTGACTGTTGAGGGTATGTGTCAGCGCACAATCAATGGTGACACACTCCTGTCTGTGGCACCACATGAAATGTACACCCATTGCAAATGTCCTATTCCACCCACAGGTAGACATGCACATATGTGTGAGGAAATACATGAATCATCCCATGAACACAGGTAGACCATGCATGAAACAGCACCATACACATTTTGTCAAAAGAGAAAGGGACACATGCTAACACGTAGGCACAACGGATGTTGTTAACAGCAATGGCACCCAAATCATGGCAATGGACGTTCCCCACTTACCAAGAGAAAATATTAATCTGTAGCTGACCCAAAGAAAAATGTATGCTCTGTCACATGTATGATGGCTTCTTCACATTAAAAACCTTAGACACAAGCACCCGACACACGCTGAAGACAAGTAGCCTCTAGGTGGCAGATGCCAATATATACACCTGACCAGACACATGGCTGAAGACAGTGATCTATCACTTCCTTTCCTTTGGCCTGTAACGCTGAGAAGTAGTGGTCTGTTGCATAGAATTTACAACCACTACAACATCAACCAGTACTTGATTGATCAATGTGCACAGCCATATGTTGTCCCTGGAGAGCAGATTGTTTGTGGATTGTACACAGTTGTGCCCTAGGTCCCTGGTCCAATAGGCAAGGCACATTAGTATGCACCTATTACATATTTATACAGTCACTTATCTACTGTGTCACATATGGCACATCCCTAATCATCAGGGTGAGAACCTAACACATTAACTTAGCAATGTAACATGCATAAATAAGTCCTGTACTCACCCCCTTGTGGCTGCTGTGCCACCCTCAAATGCCCATCAAGGTCTGGGTAGGTCATAGCCAGAATGCGGGCCATTAGAGGGGATCGTGGTCCAACATGTGCCCCACATGTGCTAGGAAAGTCCCAGCTGGACCTCTGCGATCTTCTGGGCCCAGTGTCTCAGGTCCTTCCATCTCCTTCTTGATGGGTGTTTACCTGCATGGATGCAAAAGACAAATCAAGAGATTACAATCACAAGTTTTGGCACAAATGGTACACACATCAGAAACACCAAGCTAGAAATTTTCAATTTGTTAAAACACCACATGTGTAAAGCACACGAGCCTATAAGTACAGGGACATGACTACAGACATATATAACCATCTGCAGACTAACCCACTACCCTGCTCAGGGCCTACAATGACTAAGCAGGCCTACCGACATCAGGTAGCCCATGCTCCAGCAACATGTACTGTGATGTGAGCCACAATGAAACACTACACACATATGTGGTTTCTGAAGGGTAAACTTCTTAGGCCTGAATGGACCAACACATTCACACTCTGCAAGATTGACTCACTGCATACAGTCCGTACAGACAACTACCATAGTATAGACTTTACCCGTACACTTGAGTGACAATGAAGGGGCTGGCATGGTGGGTACAGAAAGTGTCTTCCTCGTGTATGTGTGGGCATGTGACCTACCAAATGCAGTCTCATGCCACTTCAGGGGGGAAAGAACCTCAGTTTCCACCTGCCGCCTTGCAGGAAACACCTAATAGATCCGGTGGGATGGTCAATCCTACTGCGGCGGCCACCCTGTCGGGAGTTTCACAGACAGAATTTCCTGTCCGTTAAACTCATAATAAGGGCCACTGTCTGCACTGTGGAACTGTCATTAGAGCAATTAGCCTGTACAGGACAAATATGACTTATGTGAATGTGACAACAGAGCAGTGAGAGTATGGGATATGTCATGAGTCAAAGACTCACATTGACAACGATGCATAATGCACATATGGACTACTTTTGGGATGTACCTCAGTAACCCTTCATAATTTAGTCAATTAACTGGGGCATTCAGGGCAGGTTTTGCCACTAGACCATCCTATTCCCATTCCAGGATCTGCTGGTGTACAGGGAGTGGGCACAGTGCTACAGCTGCACAGCCTCAGTGACTCTGCCCCAGCCTAGATTTTGTCCCTTACTGGGAGATACATTTGACAGGCCCTGGTCTCTGCAGGCTGAGCATACAGAACCTACATGTCACTCAATTTCCATCATTTCCATGCATGACAGTACATCATGTGGCCATCAAAAATTTGGCATGTGGTGTGTGTTGCAACCTGAAGGGCAGAGTGAGTCAGAATATGGATTCTAGACTACCGTTTGGCAGGGCAACATGCAGTTTGAAGGAACTGTGGTAGTACACACATTACTCACAAGATCCTCAAATGACTCATACAAGATGCATACACAGCTCATGCTGTCATGAACATACATGTTGTGCAACATTTACAACAATCATGAGGAAAGAGATGTCATTGGATAGCAGTAAAGTATCTTTACCTATTTATCTGCATCCAACACAAGGAGGATCTAGGACCCCAAAACTCTCACACAACACAATGTGGCTGAACTTAACATATAGTGCTGGCCACCAATCCCTTCTCAATGTACATCTCATTAATGCCACACAGACTGCAACAACAGGCACACTTAGAAGTCTTACTTGCACACAGGGACACATTGTAGCCTCTGAGGAGGGAAAGGATGGTGTAAAGCAGAATCAATTGTGCCTATGAGATTCTTACCTGCTCTTCTGATGAGCCATAGAGCTGTCCATATAGGGGTCGGACCTCATCAACAAGTCTCCCCAGCTCCTCTAGAGAAAAAGCAAGGGCCCTATCACCTTCCGGACGTGGCATGATTGCTCCCAGAGGTGGCTCATAGCAGCTCAGGTAGTGGAGGTGTTGCTGGCAGCAGTGCCAGAAGTCAAATGAGTGAATGTGCACAACATGGCAGTGATGTCCGCCCTGTGCATGGTCGCCTCCACTGGCGGACACAGCCATTGGATTGTGACTTCTACAAGCAGCAACGTTAGCCTATGGCTGTCTCCACCGCGGTTGGAACCGACGACGTCTGCCGGTAGTCACGGGTGGTTTCCTATGACCAGTGGAGCAGGTCAGGAAATTATGTATTTGGCTTTGTAAACTGCGTCACACATACAGTATATGTGTTGTAGCATCACAAACATCCTTATTCAGTCTTGTCATGTAAGTCCTTCTACACAATAACCAGTGTGGTGTGTTGCAGGGCACAGATGGCATTTGACTGCAATGCACAGTCCACCACCGCTGATGGTCTTTTTGGTGGTCGGAATATAGAGTCACACATCTTTGAGTTTCGTCAAAGTCCAGGTTGTAGACCCATGTATAGACAACCATGGGGGTCACATGTGACCTTTGTGTGCTTTCCAGCTGTGATGTGTACTGTGTGTCATGTCTATCCAGTCAGAAATGCGTTGTCCTGTTGCTGCGGACACACTCACTGATGTTCCAAATCGTGTCTTGCCACACATAGGTACAAGGGAGAGGGAGGATGCGACAACGTCCTGCCTACTGTCCACTGCCAGACCTTCAGACCATGGAAGAATGCCACATCACACAGCTGCACTGTCTGAGTAGGCAAACAATAGTGGACCTATGCCACCAGTTGGAGCCAGATCTGATGCAGGGTATTAGCTATCCAACCTGTATACCACCCATTATACAAGTCATGTCAGTATTGCACTTCCTAGCCACAGGGTCCTTCCAACAAACAGTGGCTTTATCTGCTGGTATGTCCCAACCTATGTTCAGTCTGGTATTGAAGAATTTCCTCTCAGCCATGATTGAGGATCAGTCAACAGAGTGAATGTGTGGCACACAAAGAAGATCCTTTAGGAAGAGGTCACTTGCTTGCAGTGGTGGGTGTCTTGCCATCCGCATCTCCTGGATTCTTTGCTGTATGTCCCTGCTTGGGGGGGTGGATCTGCTGCTACAGAAGCAGGGGTGTCAGTGGCTGGTTCTTCCTCTGGCAGGGCCTCCCTTTGAGGGGCTGGCACTGATCTTGATGTGCCTGGTGTTGATGAGCCAAAGGAAGGGGTAGACTGTTGTTGAAAAGCCCTACTCAGGGTGGTGTGACTGTCCCTCAGCACCCCTGTTAGGAAGGCCATTATGTTATTGTGTACCTCTGCATGCCTCTGTGCATGTCCCTCTGTAGCTGCTTGATTTCCTGGAGTTCAGTGAAGACCTGGCCCATCATGCCTTGGAACTCCTGATAGACCCCAAGATGTGGCTGATGGTGTCCTGGCCTGTGTCCTTACCACAAGGTGCCCTCTCCAACTTGTTCCTGTCCCCTCATTGTCAGAAGTGTTGTGCTGCAATTCAGGATCCAGGACTGGGGGGGGGGGCACAAGATGGTAGGCACTATGCTCGGGACACAGGTTGGGTGGGCGAATGGCTGCCTGTGATGTTGAGGCTACCAGGATGGGGGGTGTTGATGGGGGCACAGTGAGGCTCACTGCTGCAGTCTGACCAGGTTGCCCAGATGGGCCAGAACTGCCCTCCACATCCAGATGTCCAGAAGTGTATTTTTCATGCAGGGCTTCATCCACGGGGCTAGTGGTAGTCTGTTCTGTGGCCTCTGCGTGTCCAGTGACAGCTCAACCTGTTGATGTAAAATGTACAATGTTACTGGTTGTATTGTGACATCTACCTCTGATGGTTTAGAGTTACAGTAAGCAGAGACCGTGTACAAAGATAAGTTGCAGTTATTTCAATTGTGGTAAGTAACCATGGTATTGGGTGTATTGATATGCCATGTGTGAAGCATGCTAATTCATTTTGACTCAAGCAGCTGCTGAAATGTGCAGACCATTAGCATTTGGGAGTATGGCCTGAAAATGACATCTTGCCACGAGTGCAGACAAAACAGTGGCTATGCAAGATATGACTTTGCCCATTTGGAGTCCTAGTTGAGTGTGATGCAGGCAACCCCAGGACTTTGTTTTATATGAGACTGGAGTCATCATGTGCACAGTGGCTGCCAATACCAATCTGCTGAGGCATCTTGATGCCTTATGAATGCTTGTTATACACACTGGGTAACGTCTCATTCCTGTCCTTAAATATTTAATCTTGGGTTAGCAAGTCAAGATCGAGCTATGTTGACAGATAAGTGTCTGATTTGGGCATGATCTGTGCTTGATCGCTCCCAGGTGAGTATACTCCATATGAGAGTCAACAAACAAGGGTATTTGGACAAGTGCCCACTGTGCTGTTGGTTGGAGTTGGCCCATTGGCTTTGTAGTCATGTCACTCCGTCTACTTCCCAACTCTTAGCAAATGGTATCATCCCAGGTCAATACACTTCAATTGAGATTTGCCAAACAGGGGTCTTTGGACAAGTGAACTCTGGTTTGGTGTTTGGAGTTAGAAAAACAGTGCCTCCTGGGAGTTGCAGTCAGGTTATTGGCTCTACTTCACACACTTGACACATAGGGGGTCATTCCAACCCTGGCGGTCGGTGTTAAAGCGGCGGCCAACCCGCAAACAGGCAGGCGGCCAAAAAAATGGAATTCTGACCCTGGCGGGAACCGCCAACACAGACCGCCACTTTAACACTCCGACCGCCACGGCGGGACAAACAAACAGCGCGGCGGTCACCGCCAACAGACAGGCGGCAGACAATGTACCGCCCACCCTATCACAACTCACCAATCCGCCACCTTTTCCGGGGCGGGAGCCCCGCCGATAAAAACACGGCGGAAACAGACTACGAATGGGAAAATGCTCACCCTACACACTCCACGAGGAATCTGGACAGCATGGAACCAGAACTACACATCCTACTAGCAATTGTCTACCTGCTCCTCTACCAGGAGCACAAACGCCGGCGCAGAAGACAACGGTGAGTACTGCACCTACGACACAGGGGAGGAGAAAAGAATACGGGCACACAAATGCGCGACCCCCCCCCACCCAACTACCTACACACCAATGCAGAGCAACAACTCAGAGTGACACCCCCCAAACCCCCTGGAAGAATGCAAAGACAAAATAATATGTTATTGGAATTCAAATATATTGTAAGGCTAAGTAAATAAGTAAGTCGAACATCCCATAACTATATACACATATGTAAATTGTCCCGTCAAAATTGGCTTTCTGTCATTGTACGTGGGCCAATGGTCCTCAACACATGGGCAAAGCCCACACATGAGACCCGAATCCATTGGAGAGAACACTGCAGGGGCATCAGATAGGAAAACTACAGGCACCTCAGGGGGAAGGAAAGGGGGGGCACCTCAGCCACATGAGTCCACGACGCCAGATCCACGAGGGGCCTCCATGGCCACTGTTCAATCCTGGGGAGTGCAAAGCCACAGTCTCTCAAGTCCAGACAGTGGGTGGCTTGCCCACTGTGCCATCCTGGGGAGTGCAAAGCCACAGTCTCACAAGTCCCTACAGTGGGTGGCTTGCCCACTGTGCCATCCTGGGGAGTGCAAAGCCACAGTCTCACAAGTCCCTACAGTGGGTGGCTTGCCCACTGTGCCATCCTGGGGAGTGCAAAGCAACAGTCTCACAAGTCCCTACAGTGGGTGGCTTGCCCACTGTGCCATCCTGGGGAGTGCAAAGCCACAGTCTCTCAAGTGGATGACAGACTCCAGCGGTACCGGAGGAGTCTTGGTGCCCAGAGTGTATCGTGCAGCCCTGTCCGACACTGATCCGGGCCTGCCCCTTCTGCCAATGTGTCAGCGGTGCTTGAGTTGAAGGGCCCAGCGGAGCGGTGCAGAGAAGGCGGTGCCCAGCGGAGCGGTGCTTGAGATGAAGGGCCCAGAGGAGCGGTGCTTGAGAGGAAGGGCCCAGCGGAGCGGTGCTTGAGTTGAAGGGCCCAGCGGAGCGGTGCTTGAGAGGAAGGGCACAGCGGAGCGGTGCTTGAGTTGAAGGGCCCAGTGGAGCGGTGCTTGAGTTGAAGGGCCCAGCGGAGCGGTGCAGAGACGCCGCTGCCCAGCGGAGCGGTGCTTGAGTTGAAGGGCCCAGCGGAGCGGTGCTTGAGAGGAAGGGCCCAGCGGAGCGGTGCAGAGACGGCGGTGCCCAGCGGAGCGGTGCTTGAGTTGAAGGGCCCAGCGGAGCGGTGCCTGTCTTGAAGAGCCCTGTTCAGCGGTTCTTGAGACGGCGGTGCCCTGTTCAGCGGTGCTTGTCTTGAAGGGCCCTGTTCAGCGGTTCTTGAGACGGCGGTGCCCTGTTCAGCGGTGCCTGTCTTGAAGGGCCCTGTTCAGCGGTTCTTGAGACGGCGGTGCCCTGTTCAGCGGTGCCTGTCTTGAAGGGCCCTGTTCAGCGGTTCTTGAGACGGCGGTGCCCTGTTCAGCGGTGCCTGTCTTGAAGGGCCCTGTTCAGCGGTTCTTGAGACGGCAGTGCCCTGTTCAGCGGTGCCTGTCTTGAAGGGCCCTGTTCAGCGGTTCTTGAGACGGCGGTGCCCTGTTCAGCGGTGCCTGTCTTGAAGGGCCCTGTTCAGCGGTTCTTGAGACGGCGGTGCCCTGTTCAGCGGTGCTTGTCTTGAAGGGCCCTGTTCAGCGGTTCTTTAGACGGCGGTGCCCTGTTCAGCGGTGCCTGTCTTGAAGGGCCCTGTTCAGCGGTTCTTGAGACGGCGGTGCCCTGTTCAGCGGTGCCTGTCTTGAAGGGCCCTGTTCAGCGGTTCTTCACATGTGTCTCCAGGGCACCAGATCCGGCCAATATATGGTGTTCACTCGCCATCCGACTTCTTGCTTGCGGGGCCCTCCTGTGCTGGTGTCCCGTGCCCGTGGGTGTACTCCTTCACCCCCGGAATGGGGCTGGTGGGGCCCTCCTGGGCAGCTCGCCTGCTGCCGGACTTGTCGGCCGTGCTGCCCTTGCCATCCTTGCCTGATCCTCTGTGGCCCTTGCCTCCCTTTGGAGATGTGCCAGGTGGCACCCCACTTCCTGACGGTGCCAGGGTGGTGCCTGTGGAGGCTGCCGTCTCTGTCCTCTCGCGCCGGCCCTTGCCTTTTTTGGATTTTTTCCCAGGGGGTGGACTGGCTGTCCCTTTGCTGCTGGCCGATGTAGCTGCCCTCGAAGGTGGTGGACTCCAATATCCCTGGAATTTGGTCCTTGTAGGTCCAGGGGTTGTGGTGGCTGAGGTGCTGATTGGACTTTTACGAGATGGAGGGGGTGGGTCAGGTGATGGAAAGAGGTTCATTTTGGAGAGGAAAAACTTTTTAGGAGCAATGGGAAGGGTAGGTGCAGTGGGTATGGGAGTGGAGGAAGAGGATGTTGTTGTAGGAGAGTCAAGTGTGCTGTCTTTGGGTGCAGGTGCTTGTGACGGAGGCTGTCGTGAGGTGGATGGCTGTTGGGTGGGTGGCTGCCTGCGTTTGTGTGGTTTGGAAGAGGGGGTGACAGACACACTGGGAGAGGACACAGGGGACGTGTAAATGGCAGTGGGGGTGGTGACTGCACGTGTGCGGAGTGTTCTGGTGGGTGTGCTGGTGATGGACGTAGTGGCTGATGAAGTGGTGCATGCAAGTGTGAGTGGAGATGTCACAGGGAGGGAGGAGGGAGACAAGGAGGAGGGGGACACAGAGGAGGGCAGTGGCTGTTGGTATGTCTGCATGTGGATGTTGCTTGTGTGAATGCTTGTGGGATGTGTGGTGCTTATGTTTGGATGAGCTGACCTTGGGTGTTGAGGTGTGTGCAGGCTGGTCTGTAGGTGTGTCTGGGATAGGCAGAGGAACAGGGGAGTGGGACTGGGTGGAGGGAGTTGGAGGAGGGAGGCAGGAGACAGGGACAATGGCTGCCGTCAGTGCTGAGGCCAGAGCGTTGAACGATCGCTGATGGGCAGCCTGACCCGAATGAATGCCCTCCAGGTATGCATTGCTCCGATGCACCTCCCTTTCCACCCCCTGGATGGCATTCAAAAGGGTAGATTGCCCAACAATGAGCGTCCAGAGGAGGTCAATGACCTCCTCACTGAGGGCAGCAGGGGTAACTGGGGCAGGGCCTGAAGTGCCTGGGGCGAAGGAGATGCCCGCCTTGGTGTGCGAGCGGGCACGGGGCGAACGCTGAGGGGCTGCTTGGAGGGCGGAGCTGGTGCGCTGGGTGGCGGCTGTACCTGTTGTTGCGGTGGGCACGGATGTTGCCGCCACCACAAGGGAGCTCCCTTCCGAGGACGTGTCGGTGTCGCTGATGTCTCCACGTGTCCCCATTGTGGAGCCCCCCTCGCCCTCCGTCTCACTGGTGAAATCAGAGTCCGTTGCATGGCCCTCCGGGGCCATGTGAGATGCAGCTCCCTCGTGCTCCAATGCCACTTCTCCTCTGCCAGATGATGCTAATGCACACATGAACAGGAAGAGCAGACATAAAAAAGGGGGGGGGAGAAATAAAGACATGTTGAGTGCATGCATTGGCAACACAGTTGGCGGAGAGGACAGACACAGAAGCCCCCTGCACTACGCCGTGCACTTGGGGTACACTACTCAATCAGTGAGACTTGGCCTACAAGCCAATGGACGACATCTGCACACATAGGTGACACAAGGCCATGGATAGCTGTACTTGGCACCCTACAGAGGTGGAGGGCGGGGGCACAGGGCCATGCCTTACGGAGGGGACTAGCCTACAGAAATCGCCCTGGCCTAGGGATACCCACATCCCTCCTCCCCCACCCAGACACCTCCACTGCGCGCTAAGATAGCAGAATGTGCTTGTACTCACCCCCTTGAGTCTGCTGTGATGTCCTCACGCGCCCATCCAAATCTGGGTAGGCCACCGCCAGGATCCGAGACATCAGGGGGGTCAATTGACGAGTGACACCCCTCCTACGTTGGGAGGCCATCCCCAGCAGAGCCTCTGCGGTCTTTCTGCTCCCGCGGCGGATGTCCTCCCACCTCTTGCGGCAGTGGGTGCCCCGTCTGTTGTGGACCCCCAGGGTCCGGACGTCCTTGGCGATGGCACGCCAAATGTCGACTTTCTGGTGGGCGCTGACCTATGTGACACGTACAGGGAGAGAAAATAAAATATCATCATTTTCTGCGTGCTCGATGTGAGTGTCCCCCCATCCCCACCCTTGCCATGTGGCACATGCTCTCATCTGTCGTTTGATGCATGCCTCATACGCTCCCCTCCGCACCATCGTTCATTCACCCCACTCAACCTAGGCATTGCCCACAAAGCATGGTCCCAGTGTACTAACCTGTGTCTGGAGGACCGTAGAGTAGCGCATACTGGGGGAGGACCCCATCCACGAGTTTCTCCAATTCTTCAGAAGTGAAGGCAGGGGCCCTTTCCCCAGTCGCAGCAGCCATTGTCTCTTCCAGACCGAGGTCACAGCAGCACTTGCAGTATAGGTCCTCTCCTGTGGATGATCAGGTCTCGAGTGATTAAGCTGATAGAAAATGGCAGTCACGCCCGCGGTGGTGCGTACCGCGACGGTGCGTACCGCGACCGCCGGCGCACTTCGTCATTGGCTCCTGAAACCCATAGGGTTCTATGTTAACCAATGCGGCTTTGCACCGCGGTCTTTGACCGCCTACCGCCACGGTGTGCCACGCCAGCGCATTGACCTCACATCCCATTGTCACACTTCACAGGTCAGGCAGCCGCCATTTCAAGGGCCCACATGGCTTAATTTCTACTGCGTCACACAGGCCTAGGCCTTGCATTGCCACTCATACAAGCCATTCAATGCCTGGCGAATCGTGTACTGTGCAAGCTGTGGGAACGTACCTGTGGTTTGCTTGACTCTGTGCTCCATGTTGTCCTTCCTAGGCACCGTCCGCTGGGACTTGCGAGGAGATGGAGGAATGTTCCCGTGTACAGACCGCTGGTGGACCTGTCGACAATGGAAGAAAGACATGTCATACTGACATACAGACTTGACCGAGCCACTATACAGGAACTGTGTGCCCAGCTGGAGCCAGACCTGATGTCACCCATTCACCAACCCACAGGGATTCCCACTCTGGTGCAGGTTCTGTCAGTACTCCATTTTTTGGCAAGTGGATCATTCCAAACAACAGTGGCCATTTCATCAGGGATGTCTCAGCCTATGTTTTCTAAGGTTTTGTCCAGAGTGTTGTCTGCCCTGATGAAATACATGCGGAGCTACATTGTTTTCCCTGAGGTGGGCGATTTGGATACAGTGAAGGGTGATTTCTATGCCCTTGGACATATTCCCAACATCATTGGTGCCATTGATGGGACCCATGTGGCTTTGGTTCCCCCCAGTGAAAGTGAACAGGTGTACAGGAACAGAAAAAGTTATCATTCCATGAATGTCCAGGTGGTCTGTTTGGCTGACCAGTACATCTCCCATGTAAATGCCAAGTTCCCTGGGTCAGTGCATGACGCGTACATCATGCGAAATAGCAGCATCCCTTATGTGATGGAACAGCTACAGAGACACCGTGTGTGGCTAATTGGTGACTCTGGTTACCCCAACCTGTCGTGGCTACTGACCCCAGTGAGGAATCCCCGGACCAGGGCAGAGGAACGGTACAGTGAGGCCCATGGGCGGACTAGGAGGGTGATCGAGCGGACCTTCGGCCTCCTGAAGGCCAGGTTTAGGTGCATGCATATGACAGGTGGATCCCTAATGTACTCACCGAAGAAGGTGTGCCAGATCATCGTGGCCTGCTGAATGCTTCACAACCTGGCTTTGCGACACCAGGTGCCTTTCCTGCAGGAGGATGGTCCAGAGGGTGGTGTTGTGGCAGCTGTGGAGCCTGTGGAGAGTGAAGAGGAGGAAGACGACGGGGACGACACAGACAACAGGGACACAGTGATACAACAGTATTTTCAATAACACACAGGTACGAATCCAAACTGGCATTTTACATGTACTTACAGTCTCCTGCCTCTCTACTGTCTGAGTTTCCCCCCAGTTTATGTTAACTGAGTTGTGACTTTCCCTTCCGTTTTCAGAGATGTGGGCCCCACTGCGTGACCTCTGCTTTGTTTGCCCATGGACTACAGCTGTGTGACAGTGGTATGTTGTCATCACAATGTAACTGAACATTTTGGCACCGTTATGTCTAATACATTTGTTCAAAATACAAGCAGACTCCAGATAATTTTAGTGCAATAAGTGATTTTATTTAAGTGCTAAATTTAGGGACATGCTTGAAAATCGGTGATGGGTGATGGTGGAGTAATGTCCATGGCAGAGTCCAGATTTTCAGTCTCACAGGTGCATTGTCCATATGCCTGTGGAAGGATGGAGCAGGGGTAGTTTAAGGTTGGACAGGGTGACAATGTGGGACAGTGGGATGACATCAGGGGGTATCCTTTGCTGGCGGGGGTCTTGCCATCCTACTCTGTCTTCTTCCGAGATCTCAGGCCCCGCTTGCGGGGTGGTTCTTCTTCTGCAGGAGGTGGGGTTCTGGTGGCCTGTTGTCCACTAGCGCCGGCGGAGGTGGTAGCCTGTTCTTGGCCCATGCTAGTGACAGGGGCCCTTTGTGGTGCCACATGGTCCCGCAATGTGGTGACAATCTGGTTAAGAGCCACGACGATGGTCCCCATTGCGGAACTAATGTTTCGGAGTTCTTCCCTGAACCCCATGTACTGTTCCTCCTGCAGTACCTGGATCTCCTGGAACCTGGCCAGTACCGTAGCCATCGTCTCCTGGGAGTGGTGGTATGCTCCCATGATGGAGGAGAGGGCCTCGTGGAGAGTGGGTTCCCTGGACCTGTCCCCCCCCTGTCGCACAGCAGCCCTCCCAGTTCCCCTGTTTCCCTGGGCCTCTGTCCCCTGGACCGTGTGCCCACTACCACTGCCCCCAGGTCCCTGCTGTTGTTGGGGTGGTGGGTCAACCTGGGTGCCCTGTAGTGGTGGACACACCGCTGATTGACGTGTCCTGGAGACAGAGGCATGGGCCCGCTGGGTGGGAGCTGTGCTGGTGTTCCCAGAGGGGGGTAGGTCTGCTGTGGCCTGTGGCTGTGTGAGGGGAACCGACTGTCCCGAGGTCCCCGATGGGCCGGGCTGGTCATCTGGGTCCAGGGAGACAGAGCTGCTGTCATCACTGGGGGCCTCTTCTGGGGGTGGGATGGACATTTCTGGACCCTCCTGGGCGGTGTGGTGGCGTTCGGGTCCTGCAGGGGTATAAGAGTATGGTTATTGCTTCTGTGTGTGCCATAGTGTGCAATGGGTGGGTGGCCGTGTACCCCAGTGCTGGCATTCCCTTGTGGGGGCTGTTGTGACGGTGGCTTGTGGGGGAGATGGGTATGTGCAGTGGGCATGCTTTGGTGATGGGTGTCCATGCTTTGTGGACGCATGCAGGGCTAGGTGTTGGGATGGGTGGGTTGTGATGGTGAGCCATTTGCAGGGAGTTGGTGTGATGGGGGTGGGGGTATGATTTGGCATGCAGGTGGGGTGGGGGGAATGAAGTAGTGAAGATTTGACTTACCAGAGTCCATTCCTCCAGCTACTCCTGCGAGGCCCTCAGGATGCAGGATGTGCAAGACTTGCTCCTCCCATGCTGTAAATTCTGGGGGAGTACGTGGGGGTCCGCCGCCAGTCTTCTGCACCGCGATGTTGTGCCTTGATACCATGGAACGCACCTTCCCCCGTAGGTCGTTCCACCGCTTCCTGATATCGTCCCGATTTTGTGGATGCTGTCCCACAGCGTTGACCCTGTCCACTATTCTTTGCCATAGCTCCATCTTCCTGGCAATGGTGGTGTGCTGCACCTGTGTCCCGAAGAGCTGGGGGTCTACCCGAACTATTTCCTCCACCATGACCCTGAGTTCTGCGTCAGAAAACCTGGGGTGTCTTTGGGGTGCCATGGGGTGGTGTGGATGAGGTGTGGGGTGGTGTATGTGTTGTAGAGTGTGGTGAGTGTGGTGGTGTGTGGTGTTTTGTGCGTGGATATTGTGTGGGTGATGTTGGGATTTGCCTCTGTGTGATGGTGTACTCTATTCTGTGCTGTCTCTCTCTGGCCTTCAGTCGCAATTGTGGTCGTAAGGGTTTGTGGGTGATGTGGGTGTGTATTTTATATTGTAATGGGTGTGTGGGAGTGGTGTGTGTATGTGTATCAGGTGTGTGTATTTTGAATTGTCCAATGTGGCTGTGTTTTGTAAAGGTGTGTGTATTTTGAGCGCAGCGGTGTGTACCGCCAATGGAATACCGCGGTTGAAAGACCGCTGCAGGGATTTGTGGGTCGGAATGGCATGGGCGTATTTCTGTTGGCGTGACGGTGGAGGTTTGGTCATCGCCAGTTTTTCGTTGGCCGTTGGTGTGGCAGACTTTTGTTGTTGTCGGGTTTTTGGCGGTTTGCCAGTTGCGGGTCAGAATGACCGTGGCGGTTTACCGCGACCGCGGTGGTGTTATGGCGGTCTTCTGACCGGCGGTAAGCGCCTTTTACCGCTGAGGTCAGAATGACCCCCATAGTATCCTCCAAGGTGAGTAGACTTCAATTGGGAGTTACCGAACAGGGGTCTTTAAACAAGTTTACTGTGGTCCTGTGTTTGGAGTTACTTACACAAGGAGTCCTGGGAGTTGCAGTCATGTCACTCTCTCTACTACACATACTATACACATGGTATCCTCCCAAGGGAGTATACTTCAATTGAGAGTTAAAGTATATGGGTTTTTGAACAAGTGAACACTGGACTTGTGGCTGGAATTATAGTTACAGGGCCTACTGGCCTTAGCAGTCATGTCACTCCCTGTACTATACACTATATGGAAAGATTATCCTTCCAGGTGAGTCCACTTCATTTGTGAGTTACCAAAGAATAGTGTTTGGACAAGAGAACACTGGGCTGGTGAGTGGAGTAATAGTAACAGAGCATCCTGGCCTTTGCAGTCATGTTACTCCCTGGACGTCACACACTATACAAATGTTATCCCCCCATGTGAGTACACTTCCATTGAGAAATTACAGAAAGGGTATTTGGACAAGTGTACACTGGGCTGGTAGTTGGGATTAGAGTAACAGGGCCTCCTGGCCTTTATCTGTCAGGTCACTTCCCCTACTTCCCACACTTGACAAATGGTATTCTCCCAGGTGAGTGAACTTCAATTAAGAGTTACCAAACAGGGGTATGTGGACAAGTGGACACTGGACTGGTGTTTGGAGTAATATAAACAGTGCGTCCTGGGAGTTGCAGTTAGGTAACTCTCTCTACTACACAGACTATACACAGGGTATCGTCCCAGGTGAGTACACTTCAATTGAGAGTTAACAAACCTTGGTATTTGGGCAAGTATACACTGAGCTGGTATTTGGAATTACAGTAACAAGACCTCCTTGACTTAGCACTTAGGTCACTCCTCCTACTTCCCACACTTGACAATTGGTATCCTCCCTGGTGAGTAAACTTCAATTGAGGATTACCAAACAGGGGTATGTGGACAAGTGAACACTGGTCTGGTGTTTGGAGTAATAGAAACAGTGCCTCCTGGGAGTTTCAGTCAGGTAACTATCTCTAATACACACGCTATACAAATGTTGGGTATTGCAAATCTGTATGCAGACTGCATTTAGGTTAGGGCATACATATACCTGTTGAGACATGTCATGAGTCCTGGGATTATTAATTTATATTGAAAGACTTACAGGCCCTACATAGACCAATGGCATGTGATGGACCTTAGTAGCTACCCAGATACTCTGGGTATTGAATGTTGGTGGGGTACATTAACAAGACAGTGGCAAAAGGTCAGCCACCAGCATGCACGACATAGCATTTTGGTGACATTTTTTGTGTTGTGACTTAGCAGACTCCCCTCCCCCAGGTATTCCTGTCAAGCCCTCAGGATGCAGGATGGCCAAGACATTTTCCTCCCAGGGAAAGAGATGTATTGGGGCACTGGGACGGCCACTGCCAGTCTTCTTGGCCTGCAGCTGGTTCCTAGAGACCAGACTATGGACTTTGCCCCTCTGGTCATCCCACATGTTCCTGAAGTCCTCCTTTGTGTGCAGGGTGGTGCCTACATCATTCACTCTGTCAGCGATCATGTCCCACGTTTTGATTTTCCTACTAAGAGGAGTATGCTGGACTTGTGCACCAAACAATTGTGGCTCTACTCTTTTGATTTCATCCACCATGACTCAACTCATCTTCTGAAAAAACTGGATTTTTAGAACGTGACATAGTGGAAATAAATGGGTGACAGTGACTTACTAAACAGAGGAAGTGAAAAAGACTGTGAAAGGACAAAAGTGTGTGCAGGGTGTTCAATGGGATAGTGAAATAAGGGGGTCCTTATTATATGTACTTTGTGGAAAAAAGGCACTCTGGCTTCTGTGTTTTGTGTTGAAAATGCAAAGGACTATGGTCTGTGAAGGGGTGTGTTTTATAGTATCCTTTACAGGCGTGTCCACTGTGGCAATGTGTGTCATCTATGTTGTTTCCAAATTCATCCAGTGTGCATTTGTCTATTACTTTTCTGACCGCAAACCATAGTGTTTAGTCTGCCATTGGCTGACCACCATGAAGGGACAGCCACGGAGACTGTGTACTTGTAATATGCTCGGTGGTTGGTTGCAGTGCTGTCGGTGCGGGAGGTTCAGCCCGCCTATATCCAGACTGATGTACCGCTTTTGGTCTGCCATTTTTGCTTTGCGGTCGGCGGTCCTGCCTGTGTAACTCGTAATAGGGCGTTCTGAAAGAGGGCCAACATGGCGGTCTTTTCAGGTCCACCAACATGGCGGTCTGGTGGTCAGACCCCCAAAGTCGTAATGACGCCCTATGTCTTTTAGAAATTTTGTAGTGGGCTCTTAGGAATTAGTGATTCCCTCTTTTAAATAATGTAGTGTGTGCCTTACTTCTATCTCTGTTACGTGTGGGAGGTGGTTGTGTTCCCTAACATTAATTACACTATTGTTTTTCATTTTAGCCTTCCCATAATAAGCATTTGAACAATATTTAGTACATTTCCAATTCACATTGTTGGTGTTTGTGCTTTATTGGATGTATGTGTATCTCATATGTGGAAGCAAATGTTTGACTTTATGTGCTGTGATATTTGAAGCTCTTTCTACCATTCTGTCTAAAAGTATCATAAATGTAAAATTACTTATGGTATTGAAAAGTTTTCTTGCTTGATAACATACTTTAAATATGGTTTCAAACAGCTTACATTTTATACTTACATATGTGCTGTTGCTTTAAGCTGTACTTGAATGTCTTCCATGTCTGTTTGATGTTGTCGAGATTAGGGTCAGGTGGGTTGTGGTTTTTCCTTTTCTGTTGGTGAAAAAATATTTGTTTTAGTAAAATATTAAAATTATTGGTTTGGTTATGTTTTGAGGGGAGGTGGGGTTTCAATTGTAAGTTTAAGCTCTAAGGGTTGGCTTGTTTTTATAACTGTGTTTAAAGCCCCTTTGTCAAGGTTTTTTTACCAGTGTGGATTTGGATTTTTCAATGTGATTTGGTTTGTTTTTTATTAAGTGCTTCTTTAGTATTTTAGGATTTATATACCTATATATATCTATCTATCTATATATATATATATATATCTATCTATCTATATATATATATATATATATATATATCTTCCAACACTCCTTCAAATAACAGGAGACCCAGGACACCTCCAAGGTGCAAATCAATTTATTTCAGCACACAAATCCAACGCGTTTCGGCAACAGCCTTACTCATGGATACATCATTGTTACAGTGCTCCAAGTTAAAAAACCATATAGTACTAGACATAAAAGACAGACAAAATCTCAGATCCCCACCAAAGGACTCAAAATGTGGCGGCCATCTTAAAGTGCATCTATAAGTAAATTTCACAGTAGTTTGTACCATAGTTCTTTGAAAATATGACGCTAAACCGGAGTCGAAGGACGCCGGTAAGGAAAAGCACTGTGTGAAGGTAAGACCGTGTAGAGACCGTTTGTCTCGTTACGGGTTTTGAAATAATTGTTAATTTGTTGCTGCTACATCCCCCTCAAGCAATTCTTATTGCGCTTTTACTGCAATGATACAGGGCCATTAAGGGGTTATTTTTTGGAGATCATTTCACAAATATAGACTGGAAAACTTTGTTACTATCTATTTTGCAAGCATATCGTACGCAGTAATGGAGGACAGAAAAGTCAAAAGAGCCATGACAGCTGCAAAGGTGTTTGATACGAGTAGTATAATCATGGAGGAGAAATTGACATCAACAGACCCTAACTCAAGGAAAGAACTTTCTACACAACAGAAGTTTTTTGAACTTGAAAAGTGTTATAAAATGGAAATTAACAAGAGTTGGGAGATTTTAGCATTGGAGAAATATATTGAAGTTAAAAGGATCCCAAGGGGTTTGCGGATATTTTTAATGTCAACATACACCGGCATTAAACCAGATTTGTTCACGGAATGGGCTGAAAATAACACACAATGGGGGTGATTCTAAGTCCGGCGGGTGGCGGAGGCCGCCCGCCAGACTTCCCCCACCAAAATACCGCTCCGCGGTCGAAAGACCGCTGAGGGTATTTTGGGATTTGCCCTGGGCTGGCGGGCGACCGCCAAAAGGCCGCCCGCCAGCCCAGGGCAAATCAACCTTCCCACGAGGACGCCGGCTCAGAATTGAGCTAGCGTAGTGGGAAGGTGCGACGGGTGCAGTGGCACCCGTCGCGTATTTCAGTGTCTGCAAAGCAGACACTGAAATACATAGTGGGGCCCTCTTACGGGGGCCCCTGCAGTGCCCATGCCATTGGCATGGGCACTGCAGGGGCCCCCAGGGGCCCCACGGCACCCCCTACTGCCATCCTGTTCCTGGCGGGAGACCCGCCAGGAACAGGATGGCGGTAGGGGGTGTCAGAATCCCCATGGCGGCGGAGCGCGCTCCGCCGCCATGGAGGATTCTGTAGGGCAGCGGAAAACCGGCGGGAGACCGCCGGTTTTTCTAGTCTGACCGCGGCCAAACCGCCGCGGTCAGAATGACCCCCAATGTTCCTTAAACATGATGAAAATCTTGATAAAACATGCCAAATTAGAATTGGAAGAAATGTATGCTAAAATCAGAGATTTGGAAGAGAAGTTGAACAATCAAAACGATAAAAGTGATCATGCTTCATTACGCCAAGCTATGGAAAAACGACTAAATACTTATGAAGATGAAATTCAGGAAAGAAAAAAGAGTACATTTTTGAGGGATGAAAAAGACTACAAATTTGGGAGAGTATATACATTTGCCAAGAGATTTGATCAATTAAAACGCAATTCCAAGTTTATAAGAGCACAACCGGCCCAGAGTGGAGATGAGACATCCATAGAGTCAGAAGTAGAATTAAGTGAAGGAGATAGCGTTGGTAACGGGAACACTTTTTTAGAAGAAATGCAAGTACTCTGTATGGATCAAAAATTATCAAGAGGAAGAGGCAGAACAACAGGCCGTGGCTTTGGAAGAAAACTAAATCAGGCAGGATCAATAAAAGAAAATCAAGGAGAGCAAAAAGAAACAGGCAAAAGCCAATACTCTCTCAGGAGTTTAAGGAAATAAGCAAATTCCCGAACTTAGTAGTTAATCTCTCTGACTATGAACTAACGGAATTGGAATTAAAAACTCTTAATAAAGGGTTATCGTTTTGCCCTGAAATTCATCATAACCATGTAGCACCAGTAATTGGAGCGCGGTGCCTTCGAGAGCCGTTTTGCTTTCTAAGTATATATATATATATATATATATATATATATATATATATATAACCATAAAAACCCGACTTATCGAGGCTCAATCATGGCGGTCTTGATATGGGATTGGGAATCTCATTAATATGCACCACGTATTTTCTCAACCAATACGACAGAAAAATCAAGACTCACAACGGACAGTTGCAAAATATATTAGCAAAACCAAAAATTATCTTCCTCCCAACACGTTTCAGCCGTAACATTGTTCACGGATGGGGGAATACTACATACACCAAGTATAAATACAAATATATAAACATAAAGAAAGAACTTACTCCACAGTACATGCATATATCAGATTGAAACGGTGGGCGCCATCTTGTAAAGGTTATATAGAGCATAATACATTCAGAAGGATACTGTATGTAGTATTCCCCCATCTGTGAACAAGGCTACGGCTGAAACGGGTTGGGAGGAAGATCATTTTTGTTTTTGCTAATATATTTTGCAACTGTCCGTTTTGAGTCTTGATTTTTCTGTCCTATTGGGTGAGAAAATACGTGGTGTATATATATATATATATATATATATATTACTGGTTAGTTTATTTTACTGTTGGCCACTTTGTGTGGTTGATTTTTACAGTTTTATGTGCATTTGTTGGATTGCTGTATTATTAAGATATTTTACATGTTAAATGTATTTTATTTATTTGTAATGTTTGCTGTAATTTTTTATTGTAGTGTAATGATGTTTGTTTCTATAAATGTGTTTATTTGTAACAGTAAATGTATGAAGAATATATATGATTATTTATGTGAATTATTTTATGTTAGTTATTTTAATGTATTTTTTCTTGCCCACTTTATTGATATTTTGTATCTATATTCAATTTAAAATAAGTGCTTAAAATTATTTTTTTCATTATTGTTAGCAATATTATTGTATTTGATGTTTTGCATTTTGATTACCTTTGATATATTTAAACAGAGGACCATATTTTGTTTAATCGATATTTGTGTGTTTGGTATTGTTAAAAAATTATAATTTTGGTGGTCATATTTTTGTTGTGATATTTGCGTTATTTTTTGTTAAGTGTAGGGTGGCGAAAGTTTTGTAATTGACAATGTTTTGGCAATATTTTGATGAATCAATATTGCTTTTCACAATAGTCTGTCATGGAACTGTGATTGTTTGCCTGAATTCAATGCGGGGAATATGTGGGAAGACCTCTAGCAATTGTTCATCTTGCTGTAGAGTGGGTTGTAATTCCATGACAATCTTGAGTTGTTTGATGACAAGTAGAGCTCATTCAAGGCCTCCTATGCCTTGTTTTCCAAGAGACTGTATTGAGGAATCCCGGATGTTCTGAGGATTGTGCATGCTTTGAGAATATATGAAGTCATAACTAAAAATTCATTTTTTTTCATCCAGATCTAATGTACCCATGCATATCCAGTTGTACCATATTGCCTGGCTGAATGCTATGGAATGAGTTATCTTACGAAGTGAAAGCTGTCACTCTTCAGATAGCTGGCTAACCGTAGATGTGTGCACAACTTTAAAGAAAATGTGACCTTACTTCTGTTTACAGAAATCAGTTTTGAGGCTCATGATTAATAAAATGCCATTCTTCACTTCTTTGTCCACCAATTTATATGCAATGTGGTAGAAATGTCCCCAGCATAGTATCGCGGTGTACTTCCCTGCTCGGAGCCGCAACTGCAAATATGTCTGATATCCTGACTTCTATTTTGGACATAGTGGTAAGTTAGTCTAACATTTGTGTAGAGGCTTAGGCCTGTCCCTGACTAAGAGAGGTCCTGGGCCTGTCCTATGACTTGGATGGATGCACCAAACATGCTCTCCTAGTGGCCTGAAGACTACTGAACCTGCCACTTATATAGCATATAAGGCGGTTGTGGTATCATACAGGTGTTTTGGAGATTTATTGTGTGATCAGACCCTTTTATCTGTGCTGCTGAGAGAATGACCTACAAGCCCTCTTGTATAAATGTCCACTTTTACATGTACGCCAATAACTGTGCGCTAGAATATTGAGTGTTTGTTGGGTGCATATATGCATGAAGCATGTGTAGTAGTAAGGCTGTGTGTGAAAGTGAGCCTGAGTATTGAAACCAGTACGATTCATTTTGGAAAGATCTGGCTTAGCACAGCAGAAGATTGAGGATGAAGACAGATTGAGGAGGATGGAGACAGTGATAACTTCCAAAATCCCATGAGGAGGTTAATTAGCAAGGAGGTGCTGATTATGCTTTTCTGAGCACTGCTATTTGGTTCCTGGTAGGGGTGAAGGGTAGGTATGCAGTTTCTGTTGTGTTAGGTGAGGACGTTTCTAGGTCAGCCTGCCCATGGTGCATGGGGTGCTCCTGGTCTATCAGGCAAGGCTCTTGATAGGAAATGCTTCAAGCCTTAGTGACTAAGTTGGCCTGATTGGGGCTGCAACTGCTTGTGTCAGACTCATTGAGCTACAACCATCGGCATCAGCCCAATCTGAGTTTCAACTACCTGTGATGGTCCAACTGTGGCTACAGCTGCCATTGTGAATGCACTGGGCCAATCAGAGCTGCAACAGCCATGGCTATTAAAACAGCCCAGTCAGGGCTACAGGTGTAGTGGTGACCACACCATCACGGTTGGGGCCTATACCTGATTTGGCTGAATATCCCAGTAAGGAAAAGCTCCAATCTTGTGGCCAAACAAAACCGCAGCAGCCTGCCATGCACTTGCGCTTAAGGACCAAGTCCCCTGCTCAAAGCTGAACTGAGTTGAGGGTGCGTATATGGAGCCGCTGGCCATGCCTGACCTTCTCAGCAGCCTGAGGCTGCCTTCAAGTGCCACATTCCTCCACCTGCAGGAGAACAGTGAGGCCACAGGATGTACCCTGGAGCAGTAAGAGAGACTAGAACGATTATCCACTATACCACCATGGGTAAGAGTCTTGAGTAAAGTGAAATGAATATGCATCCGACTTGTGGGATACTTGAAACTGCACCTGAGCCTGATATATGCTACTGGCCTGCTGCTGGGGTCAAAAGCTATCATGGGAGCACACAGTGGGTTTAGCATGAAGGGAATCAGTGGAGGTAGTGCCATGGGGAAGAATGGTAACCATCATAGCTGCTTCGTACACTGAATTGAATTGTTCAGACTTTTGTGGACATCAATGTTATTGTGTATACTGATTAATTGAGTTCTGAGCTGATGCACCTCCATACTTCCCCTCTGAGAAGCTTGTGGCTGCTCACACTTGTTAACCCAAAAGTCAAGGATGGAAAGGGCTGTACTTGTCCTAGTTTTCAGAGCCATAGTAGGATGGATCACAGGACACCCTCAACCACCAACCACCACTGTTGGAGCCCATTTGCACTTGTCTGCCCTTTGGCCCACCAAATAGACCCTGATAATATGTATCTGCAACAGTGACCACAAGGAACAGAACAAGAGTTCTAACAACTTTTGCATTTATTTTCTACTGGAACTTTAATTGAAGTTTTCTACCTCTGATGATTATGCTATTAACAGTGTTTATCAAGTTGATTCACCGGAGTACAAATGATGAGCACTGATTCTCATGTGGTGCCTGCTGCTGCTCAGCCAACTGCCCTACTTTACAATGCTCAACTTGTTGTTGTCCTGGAGGTTACTGCAGACATATTTTGTGAGGAATGCTGTCTTAGTGGGATGTTTGCCAATGCCTTAATAGTGTGACTGTGCCTAGATTGTACTGATTATGGAGTTCAGTACATCTAAGGAGATCACCACATTGTCACCAGATTATCCCTTATCTGTGTGTCAGAAACTGGGTTACTGGTTGAGAAGGGTGAAACCCTACTCAAGCAGAAACTGCAATCTTTGTCAGGGTGAAATCACAAGCAAACCCCAAATTAACCTGTGCTCAACCGTCTAGTAGTGTGGCACAAAAGCAGTCAAGCTTAACTTAGAGGCACTGTGTAAAGTGTGTTTGCAGCACTTCAAGCAGTAATAAAGTGAAGACACAACACAGGAAATCTCCCATGCCAATTTAGGGAAAACGAGTAGAGGTTAATAAATAGTTTGAGACCAAAATGACAAAAATCAATCAGTAGAACAGGAGATGTGCATTTTTAAACATTTGAGTGAAAATCGTGTCTAGAAGCCTAAAGCACCAACTGTGGTTATCTGGTCATACTGGACCAGGACAAAGTCCCAATTTCAGGCTAACCACAATGGAGCATGGTCCAGATATAGGGACCAAGTTAGGCCTGCTGAACAAAGAACCTTATTTACTGGTTGTGGAGCACTGCGAGTCCCCACATCGAAGATGTGTCATGTAGCAAGGTTTCAAAGAGCTTCAAAGAGGTGATGCACAGTCCGGCATCATCATCAAGGATGCCACAGATGAGGGGCTTGCGATGTGAAGGCCTGTGTCAAAGATGCACACCGTTGGTTCCAAATGAAGCTGGGCTACCATGCAAAGTCTTGCATCACTGTCAAGGATGCTGTCGACGAGGGACTTGCAATACGAAGGCCTGTGTTCAAGATGTGTCACGCAACGGCAATTCTGAAGACACTGCAGGCTGCAATGCGAGATTTGCATGAGGGTTGAGTCGCGCTGTGGAGGTTTTGAAATAGGGCTGCAGGGAGATTCATCACACTGTGGAGGTTCTGACCACAAGACCATAGTTGGGCTGGGAGAACATATTCAGGCCCACTTCCAAGAGTTCCAGACTGTGTGGCACCACTTTGTGGGGGTAGGACTCACAGCAGACAGATTCTAGATGCTGGGTTCAAGATGGTAGGAGCCTTTTCTGTCCCTGAGGCTCTGATCAGAAGGCCAGCCAACTAGCATCATGAGTCTCTCTGGTGGTCCTGGGTTCAAGATACAGGTTCAGTCCTTTCTCTCAGTCCAGAAGAGTTGGGTCTGATGGTCAAATATTTTTACTTGGTTCCCACTTTGAAGTAGGAGACGTTTCTTGGAATGTCCTGCTTCCCTGTCCTAGCCCTAGCTTGTCTGGGGTCACAAAAGACTAGTGTCAAACCCTTTGTTAGTGCCCAGTCAGAGCCTTTATGATGTGCAAGTGTGGTAGATGACAGCTCCTCCTCCCTCACCATGTCAGAGACAGTCCATGCTGCCAACACCTATTCTCATTTGTGTCACTGTCTGGAAGCAATGTACAAAGACCAGCTGCCAGCTAAACCTAGTCATGTGACCCAGGATACAGGCTGCAGGCACCAAATGTTTAGGACAAGAAAACTGCAACTTTTTAAAAGTGGCACTTTCAGAATTGTGACTTGAAATCCACCTTTATCAGACAAGAGGGTTTTAAGGTACAATTCTTTAGACACCAAACTCGATGTTCCCATTTACTCCCAATTGAAAGTTAGCACTTATTAAATGCTCTTGTATCGACTATTGTATCTCTGCAAGACTGCTGGATTAGAGGTGGCAGCACCTCTGATTGAAGGTGACTGAGTCACTTCTCCACCACTTGGCAGCTGTCAATCCAATTGTTCTGACTCTCTAGCAGGACCTCACCAAAACCAAAATAGAAAAGGTGATTTCTGTCAGTCTACCGCATGGACTCTGAAATCCTCTCAGGGAAATCGTGGTGCAACAAGTCTTATCCTTTTCTCACATTAGAAATGAGCCTTCTACACCCACACAGGCAAGACAGAAGATGCAGGATAGTTTTCAATACATTTATTGAAAAGACTGCAGTGTACAATAAAATGCATGAGCTGCAGTTATAAAGATAATGACAAGAGACAAAAGCAGGATTATGAGAATAAGTGATGTGAATATAAACAATGCCAACATTTTTGTAATAAACATGACTACACAAATTTCTCCCTAAAGCGTATTTTCTACTCTAAAGAGAGCAAAGCGTGATAAACCTAATCTGCCCAAGCCATGCCCATGAGAAGCGCCCCAACCCTTGTTACCTTTGAACAAGGTCGGCCTGCAGTCTCCGAATCAAGCTTCGTAGAGACACAAAGGCTAAGGTCTGCCGCAAAGTGAGGTGCATTATGGATGGAATTGATTGTGTGCACAAAGTTGGATGGAATGGATTGTGTGCGCAAACTTGTATCGGCAAGTTAATAACAAAATGCCTGACATGTTCACATTCTGTTCTTGTCTAACGTGAAGCAAAGGACATGATGACAATCCAATACATACATTACTGATAATGAAACTTTCACAGGAAGGCAACTGATCATGAAAAAAACATTTCTTCTAAAATGCAAGAACTGCAAGCAATGCCAAAATGAATAACAATGAATAATAACAACAGAGCATGTTTACCTTGGTAAAAGGGTACAGGCCTGCAAGCCGAAGCTAAGCTAAACTCCTATACCTAAGCAAACTAAAATGGATTCACAACAATGCAATAGGGTTTCCCAATCTTATCCTGTGGGAGAAGTAATCCTTGCAGCAGTGAAAGACTAATTGGAGAGCTTTTCGCTACCAGGACATGTAAAAGTTAAAAGTACACCTCAAACTTTTTAAATACACTGCACCCTACCTATGGGCTGCCTGGTATCATACAGCAGTGCCCCAAAGGGCATCAATGGACGAAAAGCAATTCGGACACTCTGACAATACTAGAAGACAATGTATTGCATCCATAAGTAGATTATAACATAAGTAAGAAGATATGGCCAACACCAAGCCAAAGACAGATATTTAATTCCTATGTTCAATTAATAGAAGCATCATATATGAGTTTGAAGAGAAAGTGCTCAATGTACAGGGTAACCACACAGTGCTCACGAAAATCATGTGGACGATACAAAGTGATGCACATAAAAACAAGCATGGAAACAGTAAAAAGCAATAACAATCCAATATTGTGCATGCTGCAAGATGTTTTGACTGGCCACGACTTTTCAAGTTTTGTCTCTTGGCATCATCCATCCTGTAAGAGGAAATGTTTTTCCTACAGCTTTATTCATAATAACGTTTTTCAGCATGGAATTATTTATGGGTGCCGTTTCCCTCTCCATTAGTTATACAGACATCCTTAAAGTTATCTTACACCTGGTATGCATACAGACAGCAATTAGACCATTTGTGCTCCTTTTGTCCTGATGATGACCTGATAAATTCCAGAAGGTCGAAATGCCATCAACAGTTTTTGGGATGAAAAATGAAATTTATTGTGCAGTGACAGATTAATTACATTTTGAACTTCATTTATGCACTATGTTGGAATATCATTATTTTCAGTGCATTCTGCAATGTTACACTCTTCTGCTTATGTACCCTGCAAATTTCCTAACTTTCATAAGAAGTTGTGAAGGTACCTTGCAGTCCAGCTTTGAGAGAGAAATCAAAAGTGTTTGAACATATAAATGATTATTTTTCCAGTTTTAAGGAACAAGGGGATTGGTGCCTTAGCATGTGTAATTATCACGGTGAACTGTAATATTGCCTAGAAGCTGTAGTGGAGTCTGTTTTTCAATACTGTATTTTGGGAAAAGTGTTTTCAAAATCATTAACAAAACTCAATTTTTAGTTAATAAAACATACAATTACTTTAGTTGAATATAAATAAATGTATATTTATCTTTTGTGCGCAAATTATATTTACAGTAATGTGGGTGTGTGAATAACTTGGATGTATTTCTATTACAGGCTTTCCATTGATGAAGGTAAATGGCCAGTTTTTGTTGATATGTTATATTGTGTGTATTTGTAGAGCCCACAACTCACCTGTGGGCTGCTTTTTCATAAGGATTTGTATGTGTGAAGAATGATTTTCTGCTTCTTTGTGGATTGGGATATAGTGACTCTCTTTGAGATGGGGGCGGTGTGAGTGCAGGAATGGAGGCTGAGGGGGAGCCTGGCAGCTGAGTGTTGTATGATGTGGAATCTTCTAGTCAGTTGAGCATTGATTCCAGCATAGAGTGAGTTCTGTAGTCCAGCCTGCTGGTGATTAAGGCTTGGGTGATAGTTCTGGGAGTGCTGGTGGGAGTCAAAGATTTTCTTGAGCATCTTGAGTGTGTAAAAGCAGGAGCCACAGACTGCGTTCACTTGGCTGGTCATATTGGTTGTTGATTACTGTTTCAAGGGTCTATGCATGGGTTGCCGGGAGAGGTGTGGGACCGAGTTTGGCAGGCCACTAAGTGGAATCCCATAGCAATGTGTCTACTTCCTTTTTATCTGTGTTTTCCCTAAGGCAGTTGGTTTTGATCCATCGGGCGACTTCAATCATGCAGGTGGAGTAATAGGTCTGGGTGTTTGCCATCTTGTTGCAGAGGGAGAGTATGAACTCGGTATCATCTACATAGGATATTATGTTGTTTCCGTGGACATGGATGATGCTGGTGAGTGGGGTCATATAGGGGCAGAACTGACAGAATTTTTTTGAAACTCTGCAGATGAGGTTGACAGCATCTGTGGTAAAGGTGGGTTGGGGGGCTGGTTTACTCACTGGGTGCATCCTGTCAGGAAGGAGCAAATCCTGCATAATGTGGATCCTTGGATGCTGTCTTTGTGCGGTCATTGGATAAGGATGGGGTGGGAGATGTGTTGAGGCTGTGGAAGGTTCCAGTAGGATGAGTGCCACAATGTCACCTCTGTTGATGATCATACAAATGTCATCTTTGGCATTGATATGGGCTGTCTCTGTACTGTGGTTGATCCTGAATCTGCATTGAGTGTTGTTAAGTATGTGGTTGTTGTTGACGTGGGTGGCTAGGCATTTGTTTACCTTCTTTACCATGACTTTTGCCAGGTAGGATGGCAAGGAGGTAGGCTGGTACTTGGCTAGCATCTTTGGGTATGCTAAGGATTTCTTGTGGAAGTGAAATATTATGGGATGCTTCTAGGTGTTTGGTAGGTGTCTGTGCTGACTGAGCAGTTTAGAATTGGGGTCAGGCCTATTCTGATGGGGTCTAGTACTTTGATGAAGATGTGGTGAGGGTAGGGGTCTGAAGGTGTTACATGTATGGACTACATTGTTGTTGCAGTTTCGTGAGTGGAGATGGTGAGCCAGGTGGTCAAGGTGGGGCGTATAGGTGATGGTTGAGGTGGGCAGGAGGGCTGTGGAGATATAAAGGTCTGGTTAGGGCTTGAGATTGCCATAGATGCTAGTGATCTTGTTGCTGAATAGGAAGAGATGGGTCAAAAATATACAAGGGTAGTGAGTGGTAAGGATGCCGCACTTCCGTTCCGTTACAGTTCTTATTTAAGCAACACAGTGAGTCAGATGAGAAAAAAGGTGCCACTCGGTCGGGTGCCCCACTACCCTAGTGGGCACAAAGATTTGTGTACCGGGGTACACAATGACAATGAATACAGGTAGACCAAGGCACACAGAGAGGTAAGAGTTCATCAATGTTTCTGGGACGAAAGTATAGCCCAAGTATTGTGAATCCAAAAGCGAAGAGTAAAGCGATGATTCCGGGTTGGTGTTTTGGTAGAGTCTTTATTCACAGGTGTAGGTTTGTGTCGTCTTACAGGAAACAGCCAACACGTGTTTCGTCACACAAGTGACTTTATCAAGGCTGGGCCCGTCCGGCCAGGGACAGAAGAAAGCAGTAAGTTCAGTAAGTGAAAAAGAGACGATAATCAGTCCTGGGTAGGACTGCCGTGGGTGTTCGATGATTCCAGTGGTCAAATAGAGGGTAATATAAGAGCCCTGATAAGCCCGAATTTATGACCCTGAATGTCAGTCCGGGAGCGTCCAGTCCATCAAGCGAAGCGATGGGTGTAGAGATCCTGAGAGATTAGGATGGGATGGCGAAGCTTGCTGCCAGAGAGGTGAAGTCTTTCACTATGGAATAGATTTTCTTTGTGCTGTTGATGATGTTTTCATTGCAGTTGATGAGCGTGGAGAATTTTGTGGCTCTGATTTGCTGATGGTAGAGTCTGAGGTTCTCTTGTCGGCCATCCTGATTTTGTCTTTGTGTACGTTCAGTTTGCTTGCAGTGGTATTTGGGAGACTGAGCTCTTCTGTGTACCGGCTTGTTTGTGGTCTGGTTTTAATGGCTCTGTTGGCTTTGAGAGGAGATGAAGTGTCTACACAGGCAGTTATCCAGACGCTACAGTTGGACATGGTTTCATGGAGGTTGTTGTTGTGTCACGGAGGTGTAGGAGTTTGGAATACAGTGATGCTTCTGAGATCTTGTTCTAGTCCTGCCATGAAGATTTGCCGATGGTGTTTCTGCCATTGTGTGGCGTGAGTATGCTGCAGCTGCTGTGGGTGTGGTCAGACCAGGTGATTAATGTGGGCTTGCCTACTATGATGTGGCTGAAACTGGTGAATATGGTATCCGGTAGGTGTCTGTTAGCATGTGTGGGGCCTTAGTCTTGCTGAGTGAGTCCAAGGTTGGACAGGTCCTCTAGGAGGTTAGTGGTGTTAGGAATGATGAGGCCCTCCAGGTGGTAGTTGAGGTCACTGAGGAGGATGAAGGCACTGGAGTTGAGGATCAGGAAGGCAACAAAATAGTTGGAGGTGATGAGGACTTTGAAGGTCAAGTAGTCCATGTTGCTGCTGGTGCTTTTCGAGGTGGTGGAGCATTGGTATGGGCAGGTGCAGGAGGGGCACAGTTCGGCCTGCCTTTGGGGCTCCTTCGGCCTGTCAGTGGCACATCCGTACTGTGGCTGCTGTTTAATGAAGACAGTGCTGGGATGAAACCAGTGATGGCACTTGATGTGTCGATGGGTGATGGGAAGTCCAGTCACGTCACTTCCTGTGCAGTTGGATAATAGAAAATCCAGTGATGTCACTTCCTGTGCAGATGGATAGTGGAAAATGAGTCCTCTGGCATGGCTTTTTCTTTAAGAGAGAGTTTTATGGGAACCAATGGTCACTTTCTATGTCTTTCTTCTTTTACAGACAGGTTTGGCAGGAAACCAGTGAAGTGACCATCCTGTGGTAGAGGATGCTGGGAAATCCAGTTCTGGATTATGGGATGCTTTTCTGCCTTTGAAACTAAGCAACACTGCTTGGTTCAGTGTTCCATTTCATGTCAGGTTACAGAAAGGTGCTTTATCTCTATTTGTTGAATGGTTTAAAATTTAACGAATGATATTTCAGAATGTGTTTTTGCCTTTGGATTTGCATATCTCTAAAGTAAAATGTCTTGCTACGTTATCACTGTGTTACTTACTGTGATAAAAATTCTAACCTTGTACAAATCATTGCTGGCTAATCATAGCACTGAGCAGGTTCAACTAGGCTGCAGAGGCTTTACCTTGGATTTTGTGTGCTTTTGGTAAAAGAGCGTATTTTGTTTTTTTCAATGTTGTTCAGAGGGAAAGGCATAACATTTTGGAGCTCAACTAATTCTACAACTTTGCATTCCCCAACATAGTTTAAGAGCGGTTTGTGTCCTAGGGAACATTTAGGGGGTCATTACAACTCTGGCGGTCTTTGACCGCCAGGGCTGTTTTGGAGGAAGCACCGCCAACAGGCTGGCGGTGCTTCCCGCCACTTATGTCCCGGCGGTTTAAATCCCCCAGGGCAGAGCTGCTTGCAGCGCTGCCCAGGGGATTACGAGTCCCCCTCCCGCCAGCCTTTTCATGGCGGTTTGAACCGCCATGAAAAGGCTGGCGGAAAGGGGAGTCGTGGGGCCCCAGTGGGCATAGCAGACAGTGAAAAGCGCAACACCGCTGGCTCCATTTGGAGCTGGCTCCCGTGTTGCGGCTGAGATCCTCGCTGGGCCGGCGGGGATCTCAAAATAGACCCCGTGGGAGTGTGGCTGCATTGGCGGCCACCCGGCGGTTCAACCAAGGTTGTATTGAGGGCCTTAGTGATTAGTCTCTGTGCTAGGTCTATGTAAATGTAATAGCAAAGAAGTGAAGGTGTGTGAAGCCCCTGTTAAAAGTATATGCAAAGATAACATGTTGAGATTTTTCAGTACCATTATATATATATAGGCTGATTTACCAATAATGATCATCAAGCTGATCATACTTAAGGCTGCCATTTCTATGTTACTACTTATTTTATAAATAAATACAAGCAGAAAATCATATATGTCCCTGTCTGTATTTATTTTTTAATATGGAAAGCGAGGTTCAATGGTGTGAAAATAGTTGTGTTATGTATGGCTGCTTTGAGCATTTAAACCTACCAGTCATCCAAATGTGAGAGGACATTTAAAGGTTAAATAACTGTGGAAAGAGACAGGTTACTGTTTCATTTTATTCGCTATAAACAAATATGGCTAAACATAAACCAAGTTATCAAAAAATGAATAAGGGTAAATATAGATGGAGACCAATTATGAGTTGGAAGCGATGTATGTATTCTCCACATGAGATTTAACTTAGAATAATAAGTTTGCCAGACTGACTACAACGATTGTGAAATGGTACAGATACTTTAGTACATGTTATCCAGCTAATGTTAATTCTGTAAGTCACTGTAAAATTCAAAGATACTGTTAGACCTGTCAGCCTTAGGGTGTTCTTCCCCCAAATGTGTTGCCTGTTTGACTCACATTTTTGCTTTATGTTTTTATTGGCTTTAGGACTCTGAGCATTTTACACTGCTGACCAATGCTAAAGTGCATGTGCTTCTCCCCTACAAATTGTAACATTGGTGTATTCACAATTGGCATAGTCAATTTACTTGTAAGTCTCTTGTACAATGGTATACCATATACCCAGGGTCTGTAAGTAAAATGCTACTAGTGGGCCTGCAGCGCTGTTTGTGCCACCTACCTAAGTAGCCCTTTAAACATGTCTCAGGCCTGCCACTGCAGACCCTGTGTGACAGTTTCACTGCCTCTTCGACTTGGCATTTAAAACCCCTGACCAAGCCTTAACCTCCCCTTTTATTACACATAGGTCATCCCTAAGCTAGGCCCTAGGTAGCTCATAGGGTAGGGTGCTATGTAACTAAAAGGTAGGACATGTACTTTTTAGTTTTACATGTCCTGGTAGTTTTTCACAACTGTGAGTTCTACTTCTCTCATAGGCCGGCACTGGAATCCTTAATGTACTTTTAAGCTTTAGTTCCTGATCAGAAAGGAGTAGCTGCATCATTTTTATATCATTGGAATGGTAATCATAAATCCTAGTTCTAACAGTTACCTACTTCATTCAATCACTAAAAAACACAAAAGGTGAAAGTAACACTACAGCAAGGTGAAAATTACAGTGACAATGTAACATTTTAAAAGTACAAAACCACTGAAATTCACTAATTATAGTTACCTCAAATAACTATAACTCATGCCCTAAGGGATGTTTGACCTGCGCACCTGCCATGCACAGTTTTCTCATCAATTATTTCATTGCAGATATTGCACTGATATTATCTGTGATGTCATGGAAGATGCCATTAGTGAAATCATTTGTGGGGTAATTAGCAGTGCATGGCAAGGGCGTGGGTTATAGTTACCAATATTGCAGGTAGTGAAACATATGTGGTGCCTGGGGGCTTTACATGCTCAGAGAGGGGGCTCCCCTCCCTTTAAGTTACATTTGGTCCTGGGGATTAGGTCCCCAGAGCCTAATAAGGCTCTTGGGTGAAGGACTTCACAGCCCCCTCCCCTTTTCTATGGAATTCAGCCCTGGGGGAAGGGGCCCCATGGCCTAATAAGACTTAGGCGGGGGCTGTGCCTCCTCTTGTTTGTAATGGAATTTGGCCACATGGGATGCTGTCACCAGGGCCTAATAAGGATGGTGGAGGTGGTCTGCGCTCTCACCTCCGCTTATTTTACATAACAGTCCCAGGGGATGGGGTAACCAGGACCTTCCAGAGGGTCATGGAGGGAGGCCACGTGCCCTCTACACAAAAGGAAAGTTTCATGCTGTCTCCCTGGGCCTTGGCCACCCCAGTGGGTGGGGTTAATTGTAGTGTGGAACTCTGTGCTTTTTTAAATTTTTGCCCCAGATTTGTGTATTCTCTGTGAATTCACTGGAAAAAAAAAAAAACATTTTAGGCCCCAGCCGGGTCCCTATGGACCCCCCACCCCCCAAACTTAGGGGATCGAGGTATCGCTACCCTAACTGTTTTATGTCTTGTTCACATTTTTTTAGGACTCAGGACTGAGTCCCGAGATCTAATATAGATGTGGCCATATCCTTGTTTATGTAGTGGAAGTCAATAAAATCAATCAAGCTAGAACTTTGTCCAGAAATAGTGTTTTTTGTGATGTGGTTTTAATTGGTTTGGTAGCTTTTGAACAATAAAGGTTCAGAAACTTTGTGTATTTTACGCTGTGGAGACTGAGTGGATCCGACAGATCTGATTGTCTATCACCACATTATCCAGTAATTAGTGGCAACCATCTTTGGTCTCACTACTCAGTCCTGAGTCCTAAACAAAACACAAAAAAGACCTAAAGTGCAGGGTAGGCATACTCTTGCCCCCTATGCCAGGTGGTGGGGTCATATACTGTTTCTGTATGGGGCCAACATTTTTTTTTTTTTTATTTTGCCACAAATTTGCAGTGGATCCACTGCAACATTTAAAAAAAAAACGTAAAACCTCCCGGGTGGTACATTTATAGGAAAATTGGGCATCGGGGCCCTCCATCCCAGAAACTGAGTTAATAAGTTGAGGGGGGGCATGCAGCTCTCCTTCCCATGCCACAAATTCTATGAAGAGGAGAGGGACCACGTGCCCCTCTTCCCGAATCACTTTAGGCCTCAGTGACTACATTCTATGGGGCCAAAAGTTTAACAAAAGTGGAGGGGGCTACATGGCCTCCCTCCCCAGCCTTAATAGGCCCCAGGAACCCCATCCCCCAAGACCGACGGCCATAATGTATCCCAGGACCATACCACCAGAACACAGTGGTTTCCCTGCCTGCAAGAGCTTTGAAATTGCTCAGTCCAGGTGGGAGCAGAGTTTTGTTTTCCTGCCTGCGCATTTGCGGACATAGAACCTCTGATTGCTATTGCTCAGAGGGAGCAAGCAAAGACATCTGCTCCCTCCGGGCTGGAGCAACGCTGGCTCCAACAGCATGAGGGGAGCTGGCTGGGGCTGCAGGGTCCCCGGTAGTTTGTAGGTGCCTTGGGTGAGCACTAGGAGACATACCTGTGGTGCTGGGGGGTGAGGGCCCACGGCTTGAAAAAGCTCAGGGAGGGGGGCTGCGCACCCCCTTCTCTTAATTTATAGAATAGGCACCAGGGGATAGGGCCCACCGGGCCCAAGGATGGTCGGGGAGGATGGCCATGTGTGTGGCCGTGCACGGGATGGGGTTCACTGCTGGTGGGGGTGTTGGATTCAGGACCTGATCAAAGGCGATGTGCAGCAGGGAGTTGGCTATAACTATAGTAATTAAATATTACTTTACATAAAAACCTAAAAAATCACTGAACAAAATACAGGTTAAAGTGATGTTATAGTTAGGGGAAGAAATCATTTAAAATATGCCATTTTAAACGTACAAAACCACTAATATTGACCAATAATAATTATTTAAAGCAACTGTAACTTGTGCCCTCATTTAGCTATAAGTCGTCCATGCGCCATGCAGTGCTAGTTATCCCACATATTACATCATTTGTGACATCTTCTATGACATCATTGATAGTAATACTGCAACATTTCAATGAAAATATTGGTGACTAAACTGTGCCTGGTGGGTGTACGAGTGGTAGTTACCTTAGGGCACCAGTTATAGTTTCTTGTGATAACTGTAACTGGTCAATTTCAGTGTGTTTTTTTAGTTTAAAACATTATGTTGTCACTGAAATGTTCACCTATCTATAGTCTATAGTTTTACTTTAACTTTCGATTTCTTCATAGTGCTTAATTTGTAAATTTAAATGTGCCAGTGCCCAAAGCCTTCCTCTTAAACATGCAGCTGCTTCAATTAAATGTGCGAACACGGAATACAGAGGCAAAGTAATCCTGAAGCCATCTCTGCACTCTTTAATCCATTAACAGCCATTCCCTGCCCTTTCAGCTCACTCTTGCACTGTTCTGCTTTCTCCCATTGTGAGGCTTTCTCGTTTTTGTCTTCCTCTGTCCACAGTAAATGCTTGAAATGGCAGAAAAATAAGTGCCGGCCCTCAAAAATAAGTGCTGGTGCCCTGCACCGGAAACAAGCACAAATTAAGCTCTAGCAGTCGGTACGCAGATTACGCTTTCGCTTATTTGGTGTAAATCTGTTCAGTATTTTTTGGAAATTTAGGGAAATTCAAATTTGTAAATCTCTGGCCGCGAAGTATTTGTGAACAAAGGGAAATGCACAGCTCTGATTGGCTGCCAATACTTCAAACCAGGAGGTGCTGACATCCATCTTGGAACTCAGCTTGAGCCGAGTCCGAGACAAAAAGTACAAATAAAGTTAAAGGGGCCAGGAAAGAGACATCCTGACCCCTTTGCGCTGGTAGGGGGGAGGGGCCCAGAGGGACTCAGAGAGCAAAAACCATTTTTTTTTTAATTATTGTTTTGCCACAAGTTTGCGAGTTTCGCAAATTTGTGGCAAAATTAAAAAATAAAACAAGAGTGTGCTCCCGTCCTTGTTTATTTATAGGCCCCCGGGTGGACCAGGTCCCAGGGGCACTAAATCATTTTTGTGGGTGGGCCTTCTGTCCCCTCATCACAGCTCCGGGGACCACCACCTCCCGGGAGCTTTCATTTTTTTATATGTGGTCGGCCTACTTCCCCTGCTGCTCTGGGGAACACCACCTCCTCACAGCTTACATTTTTAGAAATGGGGGGACCACTGGCCCCCCGCATCCCAGGTACCACCACCTCCCAGGGCTTCTATTGTATCATATGCGGGCATGGGGCCCCCTGGCTGCCATGGGGACCACCACCCCCAGGGCATTTCTGAAAGTATATGTGGGTGGACTCGTGGCCCCCCTCATCCTGGGGGCCACCAGCCCCTGGGGCTATGTCCTGTTGGAGGGGAGCCACTTGGTCCCCCTCATGGAGGTTCTAATGGCCCTGGGGACTGCCACACCCCAGGGCCGGTTCCTGCTATGTCCTGAAGGTGCCCACCCACGGGACATAGCTGTTTGCTGTGGCTTGGCTTTAGCGCTGCAGCCAAGTCACAGCAAATACTTCAGATTTTGACAGAGGTACCTTTAAAGCAGGTCCCCCTGTCAAAATCCGAAGTTTCATCTCTGTCCCCTGCACTTCTGCAGGGGACAGAGATTAAATGCTTCAGCAAGCAGGGAGCTGCTGTAAATGAGCTCCTTGAGTGCTAAAGCAATGACATTGCAAGGGAAGCCTTAAGGCTTCCCCTGCAGTGCCAGGTAGCCCGTAAAGGGTGTTTTATTGTTTTTGTAATTTAAAAAAAGAAAAAAATAATTAAAAATATACATAGGGGCCCGGCGGGGAAGCCCTTAAGGCTTCCTCAGCAGTGCCAGATAGTCCATAATGGGCTTTTGATTATTTTGTTTTATTTGAAATACATAATATGAAAGTCTATAAAGGGCTAGAAAATAAATAAATAAACTCCCATAGCTCAAGGTAAAGGTCGCAGACCTTCACTCTGAGCTATGGGGATTCGACTCCAGCTGGACTCATTTTCATTCTTTTTTTATATATTTTTTTTTTATTATAAGTACATTTTAAATTGGAGACAAATAACTCATTCTAAGCATATCAGACATCAAAGCCTCCCTCTCACTTTCTTTCTCTCTCTTTCAATCAATTCTCCCACTCACACACCCAACCAGACACTCATGCACCCACTCACAGACCCACTCAGACACTCATGTAGCCACTCACGGACCCACTCAGACCCTCATGCACTCACTCACAACCCCAGTCAGACCCTCATGAACCCACTCAGACTCACTCAGACAGTTACGCCCTCACTCACACACCCTCTCAGACCATCACACACCCACTGAAACACCCACTGACACCCTGATGCACCCAGTCACAGACCTGTGCACATACTGATGCACCCACTAAAACACTGATGTACGCACTCTCACACCAAGACAGACACTCTGACAGGCATGCTTACTCCCAGATATAGCCTCTCATGACTATTTTCACACCCACAGAGGTTACAGCTAACTTCCACCATGCATGCGCAAAGGGCCGTGCACAACATTGGGTTCGTGGTTAGGGGGGTTGGCCGCAGGGACTGGCTGCAGGCCAGCCCTTGCGGGCAACCCTTACTGCACATGGAAGAAGGCAGTGCATGGTTGGGTGTTTATAGGGGGTTGCCTCAGGGCTGGGTGCAGGCCAAGCCCGGTGGTTAACCACCGCAGTGCACAGCCAAAAAACATGCACGGAAGTTGTTAGATTCACGTATAGCAATTAAAATTACTATGAGTTAAAAAACATAGAAATTCACTGAAAAAAACAAATGTTACAGGGACGTTAGAGTTAGGGTCTGAATTTACTCGTACAGAACCATAGAAATTCAGCAATTGTAGTTAGAGTTCCTTCAAGTAACTAAAACTCACACCCTAAGGTAACTATAACTCTCTAGTCTGCTTCATTTCTCTTGGCATCCTTTCTAGAAAACTTCACCATCTAATTCTAGCTTAATGATTGAGTAGTAATATGCTGGCAGTAAACACTGTACTAAAAGAAATCTGAGCCGGGCCCCCAACACTTTGCCATTTCCATGGGGAAGTAAGTCCCTGGGCCTCACCACTGGAAACTTCCCACCCTAGTTGTGGTGTAGGGTGCAAGATGGAAATAATGGAACCAGAAGATGTGGTTGTTAATTCAGCAAAACGGCTCTCTGAGTTTAACACTTGCTCCTGACAAATAGTTTCTTCTGAAAGTCAGTCTTGCTTTCTTCAGGGCCAAGTGAATTATTTACCACAAATCCACCAGTACTACCTTGTGTTATCTATAGTGCTTAGAATCAGTATTGCATGCTCTGTAGTATTTGTTTAAAATTCTATCCATGGTCCATTATGATCAGGATAGGACTGTGTGGAATTATTAAACTGTCAACACATCAGTGATTAAAATTAGGGGCCAGTTTTACAGAATACTGGTCACAAAATACTAGTTGCAGTTTGTAAACAGTATTTTTGTGACCAGGAAAGAATTATACTATGCACTAATAGGTTGGTTTGTTGAATTGTGATTTAGAGTGTGTCGTAATCTGACATACCTCATTAAAAGTAATGGCTACTCTTTTCAGTCAGTGGCCCTCACTGGGATGGCATTCTGCTGGGGACAGCAGACCACCATGTTTGTGATGACCTAATAAAGTATCATACAGTCCATTTTCCATAGAGAAAATGGGCTCTGTTAAAAAAAAAAGTTTTATTTTGTTGAAAAGTTTAAGCGTTAGCAGTGATCCCCTGAAACCTCTGTCTACTGCCTACAAACTTTTTTAAAAAAAAATTCACAAACTTGGGTGAAAGGCTTACCAGTCCAACTCAGGAGTTCCCATTAGTTATTTGGAAATGACCTCTATAACACAGCACTTCCAAACAGTGGTTTATTACAGGGCCGCATCACCATTTTAGAGTCGTTAAAAGTTTACAGACTCCTAACATGTAATTGTTACATAGGAAAAAACAATTTTGGTGTCATAAACTCCGAACTGGAATGCATGTGACCATAAAGTAGTTTCTCACATCTGGTTCTAAGCTCCTGAAGTCAGACTGAGGTATTTTTATTTTTTACTGAGAGTAAAAATAGACAAATTAAGGCTTTATCCCATCCTTGTGACTGACCATTAACTCAGCTAATCTAATGTTAAGGTCCGACGCCTTCTCCTCTTGGACTGCTTTGCTGTAGCTGTTTACATTCTTTTTAGCATGTATGAAACTAAAAATGCTTTCATACTGGTGTGGGGCAAGGCACTTTTGATGCTGGAGCGTTTTCAGCGCATTAAACTGGTAAGTAAAGTCCGGCTCCTCCAGGATGCCTCTTTGCAGCTGTTCGCAGTGCGAGGTGCACCGCTGCAAAGTCCCCGAGACTTTACGGCCTCGGCTCACGTTGCCTGATAATCAGCTGCCCCGTGATTTAAACACCAGCAGAGGGTTTCTCTTTACCAGGGGGCCGAATGAAATGGTTTATCGTGCAGTACACCGAGTGTCCCTCTCTTAGAGCAAACAGTGGACCCGATGATATCATTAAACAAACAGTTCTTCCCAACGTTTCTCTCGTCTGTGATGTTGAAATTCATCCGTGGGGATGGGGAATGTGCCACGTAAGACGTTTACATGTGCCGTGAGTTAAGACCTGCGATGTCGTGCGTGCATGTAACGTAAATACCCGTAGACAAGGGCGCGTGCCTTGTAATATGAATGTTTTGGTATTGTCTATACGGACAAGTGCCGAACGATGTAATTAATGACAGAGGTATCATACCAAATATGTAATTGTAACTCGATGCTATTGTCATTTTGACAACTTTTGCTCTTTTTCGTATGGACATGTGTAAATGGGCCCAACGTTGCATATCACTGAGGAGACATGTCTTTAACATCCGATCGTTTTAGAAGGCGAGTGCTGACAATGGGCTTTGCAGATACTTGTCCGCATGAGACCTCCACATACATTTTGAATTAGTTTATTGTCCTGACATGCCTATTAACCATGTAGGAAAGATAAAGTAAAATAGCTAAATAAACGCCTAAATTGCCATCAGCACGTCAGGAGACATGCATGCGATACTATACGTTTGCACATATGCTAGCCGTCTAGAAGTGGTAATTATATCCTGTGCTGGAAATGGAAAAATAGAAGTGCAGGTACCCTTTACCAGAGTAACTATCTGCTACTGAGAAGGGCCGTCACTCTCCAAATAAAATACTTGCATCTCTGCTGAGAAGGGCACGCACTATTCCTTTACAAACAAAAAAGTTCAGGTACTCAGTGCTGGACAGTACCTTCCCATTTAAAGCACTGAGGGGCATATTTATACTCTGTTTGTGCCGGATTTGCGTAGGTTTTTTTGACGCAAATCCGACGCAAAGCTAACTCCATATTTATACTTTGGCGTTAGACCCGTCTAGGGCCAAAGATCTTGGAGTTTGCGTCATTTTTTAGCGTGGACACCTACCTTGCGTTAATGATATGCAAGGTAGGCATTCCCTTTTAAAAAATGACTCTAAGGCATGTGCGCCTTATTTAAACTCCAGTGCAAAAATGACGCACAGGAGTGGGCGGGCCTTAAAAAATGACGTCCAGCTGCTTTTGCGTCATTTTTTAATGCCTGGTCAGGGCAGGCGTTAAGGGACCTGTGGGCTCGGAAGGAGCCCAGAGGTGCCCTCCCATGCCCCCAGGGACACCCCCTGCCACCCTTGCCCACCCCAGGAGGACGCCCAAGGATGGAGGGACCCATCCCAGGGAACTTAAGGTAAGTTCAGGTAAGTATTTTTTTTGTTTTTTTTTGTGGCATAGGGGGGCCTGATTTGTGCCCCCCTACATGCCACTATGCCCAATGACCATGCCCAGGGGACATAAGTCCCCTGGGCATGGCCATTGGGCAAGGGGGCATGACTCCTGTCTGTGCTAAGACAGGAGTCATTTCAATGGGGGTTGGGCGTAAAAAAAAATGGCGCAAATCGGGTTGAGGCCAAAATTTTGCCTCAGACCTGACTTGCCCCATTTTTTGATGCCCAAGCTCCATTTTCCTCTACGCCGGCGCTGCCTGGTGTGAGTCATTTTTTTTGACGCACACCAGTCAGCTGCGCAGGCTAACGTCATTCAATAAATAAGGCGCCCGCATGGCGCTTTGGAATGGCGTTAGCCGGCGTTAACATTTTTGACGCACAACTGCGTTGGCGCAGTTGTGCGTGAAAAGTACAAATATGGCCCTGACTATATCCATTCCTAGAAGGCTGCCTTGCCTCCACGTGTGTGTGCGTGCATTGGGATGCATGTGCATGCTTGTGTCCTGACGCGCCATGAGCATTTATTGGCAGATTTAAGAGCCCCTTACACCATATATCGCCAAATTAGCATCATTTTGATTGCTGCTAATGTGGCGATATTATGGAAAAAATGCTGCGCCATATTTACAAAGTGGCGCAATGCATGCATTGTGCCCCTTTATAACCCCTTGCCTCACTTTATGCTTGCACCAGGCATAATGTATGCAAGGGGGGGCGTTCTCCCATTAGGGGAGGGCAAAAAAATGATGCAAATAAATCTAAAAGATTTATTTGTGCTTTTTTTCCGGCATTTTTAACTCCTGCTTAGAGCAGGCGTTAAAATGGGGAACACCATTGGTTACAATGGACCCCTATCTACTGCTCAGGGTTAGCGCCACTGAACAGTACATTAGTAGCCTCAAAAATTCTGACGTCATTGCCCTCTACCGTGTGCCATGGTGTGCCATATTTTAAATAGGGCACACACATGGTGTTGGTAGGATGGTGTTAAGGGGCGCAAGGAAAGTGGTGTGCACTGGGTGCAGCACCACCTTTCTTAAATCTGCCCCTTAGGCTTTTGTTTTGCTGTTTCTGAATGACTGAGGTCGTTGTCGCAACATTAGACGTAGCCTGATCCAGCATCGGCAAACCCCGTAGATCGGGTTTATAACAGAAAGTGCACCGTCATCGTATCCTGAGTTTAGGCATTCAGCAGCTATTGTTTACAGCATCACAAAGAGGTCAAATTGGGGTATAAAACTGGAGGATATATAACATTCGTAACTACTATTATCGTTCTCCCTGTGGTTTCAATATCCCTGTGACATATATGTAATAATGTGAATCCACACCAGATGAAGATATGTGGTAGGAGGTATTTATTACAGCCTCAACCAACAGCCAGCATATCAACTGTCATGCAGAGAACCCTGCATCACAGAACCTTAGAACAAGCTGGTTCCATGCCCAGTGTTCTGGCATGGAGCCATGTTACATCATTACACTTCTTCCTCTTTACATTAGAACAGAAGTAACATGAGAACCAAAACACATTTGAACAGAAAGAAAAAGAGGGTAGAAAGAACTACACAAAATCACGCAAATGTAAAGGAAACCTGCGTGTTCTGACACTCCTACGAGTATGATCAGACCTTAAATCAATGTCAGAGGGAAAACGATAAGAAGTATCATCTCTCCTGTCGGCCACACCACACCCCCCAAAATGTGCTACACGACTATGATTCCAGATGCGACCATCATCCGTCTTGACAGCATTTTTAAACATCTTAATGATAGTTTTTGGAGAGGTATATTTTGACCAATTTTGACACCCAACAGGAGCTTTGACCTTTACTTTATCTCCAACCTCAAAATTTGTAACTTTCGCATTATTCCTTTTATCAACATAAATCTTCCTTTTGCTTTGCAGAGACACTTCTTTGTCTCTCCATTCCCCAATACCATTGTTTTTCAAACCCTTCCCAGCAACCATCCAGCCAGGACACAAACAAGTATTTGGAGACCTTCCCCTGAGCAGTTCAAAAGGAGTCTTCCCCGTTGATGCATGAGGAGTGTACCTGTAAGCTGTTATACGACCCTGCAGTTCTTTTCTCCAATCTAAACAGTTTACCTTTGCTAATTGTATACTCTCTTTTAAAGTCCTGTTAAATCTCTCCAAAGCACCATTCGCCTCTGGATGATATAACGCAATTTTTTTATGTACAATTCCACATTTTACAAAATACTCCTCCATCTGAGCAGAACAGAACTGCGGACCATTGTCAGAAAGAATAGAGTTAGGAAAACTCTCGCGTTTGAACACAGATTCTAAAAAACTGATCACAGATTGAGAAGTGATCTCTCTCACCAAACTCACCTCCACCCATCGTGAATACAAATCCAGCAACACCAACAGGTAAGGAGTCTGATGTTCTCCATGCAATGGCCCCACAATATCGATAGCTAATTCATCCCATGGACTTTTTGGTAAACTTCTACAAACCATAGGTGAACATCTTGGTTTGAGCACCTTATCACTAGCTTGACAAGGTGTACACTCCCTAACAGTACGTTCCACCATCAAATCTAATCCAGGCCACCAGAAATCCTGACGGATGCGCTCTTTGGTTTTAGAAATGCCCATATGCCCTTCATGAGCCATGTTCACGATGACTTCTCTCAAACTCAATGGGGGAATCATTCTTGTGCCCCTCATTAGAATACCATCAACAACGGCTAACTCATTCGCAACTAACGACCAAGGTTTAACCAGACTTAGAGACTTATGCTGTTCCAAAAGAGACATCACAGAACACAATTCACTATCCTTTTGCAACTCATCCCTCCATTCATCTTCCTTTACAGCCCCCAGCGTAACATCACAAACTCTTATGCCACACTCAGCATCACATTGATCATTTTCATCCTGAGATTTATCATTCCCTACCACCTCCACCAATCTCGACAGACAGTCTGCCGTTACATTTGTCTTTCCCGGAATGTATTCAAACATGAAGTTATACTCCTGTAAGGAAATGACCCATCTCCTGATCCTCGAGGAAATTGAGCCAAACCCTTCTTCTCAAAAATTTCTTTCAGGGGTTTATGATCAGACCTGACTACGAAAGTAGATCCCCACACAAATTTTCTGAACTTGTTTATGGCCCAGAAAATTGCCAACGCTTCCTTCTCTATAACAGAATACCCTATCTCTGCCCCTTTCAAGCATCTTGAAGCACAAGCTATTAGCACCTCTTGGCCCTTCCTGATCTGAAAAAGAAGAGCACCCAGCCCCTTTATACTCGCATCAGTAACAATGAAAGTGGGATTCCCAGGTACAAAAGCTTGTAAGTTTGGTGCATTCCTGAGATCATTTTTTACTTGTTTAAATTCTGTACCACACTCTTCCGTCCAAACAAACTCTGCATTCTTACACATCAACTTCCTTAGATTTACTGTCTTATCTGCAAAATTTCGTATAAATTTGTTATAAAATTCTGCCATACCTAAGAATGAAGAAACCTCATCTTTTGTACACGGTTCTTTTAACATTTCGATAGTGTCCACCAAATCCTTTTTAGGACTCACCCCCTGCCGTGAAATATGATGACCCAAATAGTCCAGTTCAGTGACTCCAAATTTACATTTGCTTCGCCTAAGAGATAACCCAGCATCAAGCATCCTTTTAAGCACAGCATGCACCCTCTCATCATGTTCTCTCACGTCTCTCCCACATATTAATACATCGTCCTGGTAGCACTTTACGCCTGAAATGCCTTTAAAAAGATCTTCCATAATCCTCTGGAATACTGAGGCCGCAGAAACCAGCCCAAACGGCATACGCAAAAACTTGAAGGCCCCCATTGGCGTAATAAAAGCCGTTAATTCTTGACACTCTTTACTCAACGGAACCTGATGGTATGCTGATGCCATATCCAGAGTGGTAAAATAACAAGCACCATCCAACGATGATACTAATTCCTCAATATTGGGAAGTGGGAACTTGTCAACCACCACTTCTTTATTTAAGGCACGAAGATCCACACATGGACGGATTTCATTATTTGGTTTACGTGCCACAACCATGGGAGCTAACCACTCCGTTGCCTCTACAGGCTGTATAACACCAGTGGACAACAATTTATCTATCTCTTTTTGTACAGCGTCTTGGACACAAATGGGAATGCGTCTTACTTTTGCCACAACTGGTACTGCGCCCTGTTTCAACTTAATATGGTGATTGTACCCCTTTAAACAGCCCAAGGTGTCACTGAACAATTCACCAAAAGCTCTCACAAACTTGTTTTCGTCACCCTCAATAGATTGTACCTGAACAGATGGATGTGCATTAGGATTGAGAATGACACCCAAACGTGCTTGATGACTCCAGCTCAACAAATTATCACCCCTCTCAGCAACATAAATCCTAGCATCAGTGAACCTACCATTGTACTCAATGCAGTCATCAAAATAACCTAATAACTTAATTGGCAACCCACCATAACCCGTAGGTTTAATATTAGGTTTGAACAGTTTCTTCCTTCCTTGAAAATTCTTCATAAAAAGATCCTTTGAGAGAAACGTGATGTGAGAACACGAATCAAATTTCATTTTGACTCTAACATCCCCCACCAAAACCCATTCAGAGGGGTGTTCCACCTCACTCTCACTAACTTGAAAACTGACTTCCTTTATTTCTGATCTAGAATCTCTCCTATTCCTCATCCTACAATTTTTCCCAAAATGTCCTCTTTTTCCGCAAACATTACAAGTAATCCTATTAGCAGGACACTCACTTGCATTAGCCATGTGTCCAAATCTTCCACATCTGTAGCAATTTCCTTGAAAAGGTGTTGCAAACCTCCTATTCCCCTGTGTCTTTTCTGCGCTATTTTCAATTACAACACCTTTCTCACGGACACCCTCATACTTTTTTTTCTTCTAATCTTTTTGTATGACTTGACACTCCACTTCTTGTGCTTTTACACTGACCTTGTCTTCTTTTTGTGCTTTACTTAGTTCTCCAACACACTTTAACATATGCTCTACCCTTTTTGCAATACTAACAACCTCATCCAACGGTGGCTCGTCCTTTAGCCAGAGTTCTTCCCTCACTTTATCACTGCAACACCTCAGCACAAACTGATCTCTAATCCTTTCTTCTACCAACGCCCCAAATTTACAACTTGAAGCCAACTTCCGTAAAGCTGTAATATATTCTTCAACACTCTCCTCTTTCTCTTGCTCCCGCAAACCAAAATGGTACCTCTCCATAATATTACTAATCTTTGGCAAGTAATGTAAATCTAGTTGTCTTGCACATATTTCATATTCATTCAACCCCCTCTGATCAGCTTGCGACAATGGAGGTAGATTTTCCAACACCTCCTGTCCTTCACCCCCTAAACAATGTAACAAAAGTGCCTGCTTCCTTTCACCACTCAAATTCGTACCACACACCCTGGCATAATTCTCAAAAATCTTTTTCCATTTCTTCCACTTAATAACCGGTTCTCCTGGATCTGACAAGAAAAATGGCGGCGCCGTAACATTCTGCATACTCACAAGAGGTGTAAAACACTTCTTCCCCACAATATATTCCAAACCCTACTAGTTGCTAAAAGTACTTAAAGTCCAAAAGGTGTGCCAGTCACTGTATGTCCCAGCACTATGCCGCTATATCAAACACGGGTCTTCAGGTGTGTTTGTCACCGCAGAGACAACCTTTTCAGTTTAATTCATTTTACAACGCCCAATACTTGTATTCCACAAGTGCAATAAAGTTTCCAAAGAATTGTATATTCCCGTGACCACAAACCAATATAGTGATCCTTATCCAGTCTCCGTCTAAGTTTCAACTTCCAAAAGACCGTCGATGTTCTTCTTCGATGTCCTCCAACAATTGCGCTGTAAAAAAAAATATTTTTTTAAAATAAAAAAATTCCTTCTTCCTCATCTAAGATGGCCGCCACGAAACATTTAGTCCGTTTTCTTCAGGCAGTTGGGCTTGCTTTTTCTTTGAGCAATCTCGGATCGTTTTCCTCACTCAAAATGGCCGCAACCAAACATCCAGTCTATTTTCTTTAGTCAATCTGGCTTGTTTTTCTCCTTTCACCACACTCAAGATGGCCGCCAACAATTCCCACAGCTTACAGTCCTTTTCAATTGCTCACTGACCTTCTGACGTCGTGAAGCATACAGAGACCACTTTGATCCTTAGTAAATGCTCAAACAGCTTTCCACAAAGCCCCTACAACCGCAATTTCACACTTTTCTCCGCTAGAACATGCTGCAAGACGCTCTATCCTCTCCCAGCACGTCTCTGTAAGTTATCTCCGTTTTTCTCTTAAATAATCCAAGCTCTTCCTTCTTTGTTGTTGTTGAGGCTGTCCCTTCCTCTGGGTTCCTTTCTCCGCCCCCTCGTCGCCAGTGTAATAATGTGAATCCACACCAGATGAAGATATGTGGTAGGAGGTATTTATTACAGCCTCAACCAACAGCCAGCATATCAACTGTCATGCAGAGAACCCTGCATCACAGAACCTCAGAACAAGCTAGTTCCATGCCCAGTGTTCTGGCATGGAGCCATGTTACATCATTACAATATACAATTCCCTTGAATGATAATGGGCCGTCCTACATATATGGTTGCCGTGACGGGTCCCTGTCGGGCTTTCCATTTTTGTCCTCAACCTCACCATGTGCTGCCTTTGATGTAACTTCAAAGAGACGCGTTATAGTTATTGCACAGTCTCATCATTTTAGAACAGTAACATTTTCAATATTTTATACAACGGAGCCATTGTTGTGGCATATTTAATTTATGCAACTAACAACCATTGACAGAGCGAATAGTCCTGGCTTCTTGTAGGTATAATGTTATTTGCTGTACTATATATCTGGAGGCAATGCCAGAAAGAAACAGCAAAATACCAGTCGGGAGGCACACTATGCTAAGCACAGATTTTTATTTTAAGTGTTTTAAGCCAAGCCCTTAAATTACATCAGCCGCGTACTCTTAAGAGACACCCTCGTTTTTTTCATCCCACTTAAATCCCCGGTGAAGTGTGAACCAATAAATACATCACGCTACAAAGGATCCCGCGCACCACTTGACAGAGGGAACATCTTTTTTCTTTTCAGAGCATTTTCAGGAATGCTCAATAAATGTGTTAAAATGGTGAAAGTAGCCCCAATGGTCAAATAATAACTGCTGCGTCACTGCTTTCGCACACAGGACAGACATACTAATAACCCAGTCTGTGAGATAGGAAGACTGCAATAAAAAGAACATTACTGTAATTATGGAAAACTTCAGTCTTTGCAACGCTTAATGAAAGGGGATCTTTTGGCTTATTGTAGAGACGCAATTAGAGGAAACGCACGAGAAAGATGAATGAAGTGTAACATACCATTCCTCGACATGTGAAATTGGTTTCTAGGTACTGGTAATGTTATCTGTTTATGTCAAACAGCATGGAGCAGGCTGTGAACTTCGCCGGCACCTATCTGTGTTTATTAACACGATGACCTACGTTCGGTTTAACCCTTTCGTTGCTAGGCCTCTCCCCCTAGTGCTAGGCCTTTTGTTCTATTTAGGGTACTTCACACTTAGGCTTCCATAACTTCTTGTCCACATAAGTTATCCATGCCAATTTTGGGTCCTTCATTTCCAACATCATGGAAGTGTTAAAGATACCAATAGTTTGTGGATTCCACTGGAGGGGACCAGAAATTGGCCAAAATGTAGCTAAATTTTGATTTTTTGGGTGGGAAAATGGCAAAAACTGCAGAAGTGTCTTTTTTTTATTTTTTTTTTACTACAAATGGCATCAATGAAACTTACCGTGCTAAAATCACATTTTTCCAGCTTTCAGGAACAGGCAGACTTCATTCAGAACACTAAATTTTATAAAACAGTTTTGGCATGCAACTGGAAGATAGCCCATTATTTAGGTTGAGCATAGCAGCTCGCCAGCGCTACTTTTCCGACGTCTTGGTATCTATGTGGGCTTTTAACCACGCCCATCACTAACACTCGTTCATGGGCTTGCCTTTCAAAAATCCTTTGTTATCGTTGGTAAATGCTTTACGTTTGTCCCTCCTTGGGGCGGTTTTGTTACTGCCTTGGGACCGACCCTCGTACATGGATAATTGCACATTTGCCAATATGTTTGATTGCGAGCGTATTTCTTTTTCCTTTTGTTTCCTTTGCGAACATGCTCATAGCGGCAGTGGAGCTTTGAATTGGCTTGCTTATGTCAACTGTTTTTGTTTTCATTTTTGCTTTTGTGTGTATTTTAGAGTTGCCAGACTGAAAACATTGTGCTTTTTGTATGTTTCATTAAGTTATTCACATTTAATTGACCAGCCAAAATGGTAAACACTGCATATGTTTTGTGTGCTTAGTGTGGTCAAGCAGTTTGTAAATAGTGCTCTGTCTGTCTCATGGTTAGTGATGCAAGACAGCACAAGGGGAAACGCTGCCTGTTTGTACAGTGTGTTTAGTGTGTGGTGCCACATCACAGGCAGAGACACTGGACTAATGTATGGTGTTTAGTGTAAGCAGACAGAGACCTTAAACACTGGGAAGACACGGAGGGGGAAAAGCACTGACCTCAAGCTCTTCACTGCTTGTATCACGTGCTTGGTTCAGACAGACATGCAGAAACGGAGGAGGCACTGCACTGTTTGCACCATGTCCTTAACGCGGACAGGCGGAACTAAAAGCTGCATAGGCTGCACAGCTTGCACTGTATTACTTAGTGTGGACAGGCACACAGGGCACTATACGCACTATGTTATTATTGGCTGGTAAAATGGACCAAAGGAGGCAGGGCACAGGTTACATCATGGGCTTAGTCAGATAGGCACACAGGAAGGATACACTGCTCTGTGTGCACAGAGCTGCTATCTGCTGATTTAATGGACTGAAGGAGGCAGTGCACAGGTTTAGTCAGACAGGCGCACTAGGAGAAGATGGTGCACTGTGCTTAGTGCTTTTGATTGGCATTTATAAGAGACCGATGTTTTTACCTTGTGCATAGTGTAGGCAGACAGGAGAGATTGCACTGTTTGCAACATGTGGGCATCTCTCACTGTACTTACATTTTGGGGAAGTGCTCAATGTTATGTATCAAGCAGAGACTTGTACCATGCTCTTAAATCCTGGGTAGATGGAGTACCTGCTTTGGAGACCCTAGACGGAACCAACTCTGTTTTCTTAGCTTCCCCACCACTCTCACTCGCCTTCCTTGGCTCTATCATTCTCTCTCATACTGAATTTCCACTACCAATAGTTCTCCATCCTTTTCTCCCATACCTTTACCTTCTGGATTGCCCCTCCAACCTTTCTCCACTCCTTTCCCTGCTTAAACAGTTACTTTTCTTACCCTGCTGCACCTCACCTGTTTTCCCAGCGTGTCTCTTTTGTTGCTCTTTTCCTCTCTGTATAATTAACCACCTCTTTCTGTGTCTCTGTCCACTTATCTCTGCTCCTTTCTCTGTCTGTCATTTTCTGTCCCCTACACCCTTGTTGCTCAAGTCTTTCACCATTTTTAGAGCAAGCACTCAAGCGCTTTGACCTGCTGTAAGTATTGTGGGCTTTTAACCATGGCCAACTCAAGCCCATCACTTTAACTCGTTCGTGGGCTTGCCTTTCAAAAATCCTTTGTTATCATTGGTAAATGCTTTACGTTTGTCCCTTCTTGGGCGGGGGTTTGTTATCGCCTTTCAGACTTACCCTGCTACATACATAATTGCATTATTGCTCATGGCAACCATGACGCTTTGAATTGGTTCGCTTTTGTCAACTAATGTTTTATTTTTCCTTTTCAATCTATTTGGCAAGAAAAGTCCAGTTAGGAGTTTACAACACCAATAGCTCTAACCGGAGCAAATGCGAGACCAATTGCATTGCAAATGATTGTCTTTTATTTTGTGCTTTCAGCCTCCTTCCAGTTTGTGGTGAAAATGAGTATGAAACCCCATGGTGGATCCCAGAAAGTTATACATTTCTGAAAGCAAGGCAACCTTTTGAATTTAGCAAGGGATCATTCGGGTATATCCTTCAAGGTTTTCCCAAAGAAACGAAGGGTCTCATTACAACCCTGGTGGTCTGAAGACCGCCAGAGCTGCGGTGGTGGTCGGACCACCACCAATGTGGCAGTCCAACAGCCGCATTATGACTGTGGTGGTTGCGCCGTGGTTGGACCACCAGCACTGTCAATTGTCCTCCACTGGAGGGTCTGGCGGTGCTGGCAGTCCTAATCTGCCAGGGCAGCACAGCCCTGGGGAATGCAAGTCTCTTCTCTGCCGGTGATCACATGGTGGTAGCCCCACCATGTAAGGGATGGCAGAGACGGGGTGCAGGTGCCCTTGTGGCCAGCCCAGATGCACTTTTCACTGTCTGTTTTGCAGACAGTGAAAAGCGCAACAGGTGCTGGTGCATTGCTGCCTGCTCAGCTATAAGCCGATGTTAAGGTTGTAGGCTGTTTCCAGCTGGGCCAGTGGGCGGAAACGCTGGTTCCGCCCGCTGACCCAGTAGAAAACTCATAATGGGGCCCATGGGAAGAGGACCGCACTGGCGGCAACCTGACCGCAGGAGTTTGGTGGATGGCCTTTTCCATCTGCCATACTCACAATGACCCCATAAGTGTTGAAATAAAAAATATTGAAAATTAGTAGGAAAAAACATCCATTTCCTACATTTTCATTTCTAACCTCATGCCATGATGGCTGATTTATAAAAAGCAATATCCCATTACATCTGCTAGACCCTTCTGGTTGTGGGAATATATAGGGTTTGGGTTTTCCTAGAACTCAAAGTACCCAGAGCTAACAACTGAGCTGCACCTTGCATTGGTTTTTTCATTGTGTACGGGGTATAGAACAATTCTTATGGTAAAACAGAATGAGTGAAAAATAGGCAGCAAGGAAATCTATGTATTTCTGAAATTGGACAATATATTGAGTTTAGAAGCAATGGTTATTTGCACATCTACAAATTTGTGTGTACCCATACTAGCATGTGAATTATAAGGCATTTCTCAAAATGTCTTATTTCTTACACACTGGCTTACATTTGGAAGGCATAAATGCAGGGAAATACAATTGATAATAACACCTGTTCTAATAGTCTGTGTTCCCCTAAGTCTCCTGATAGAAATGGTGCTACACTAGTGTGGGTAGGGCTAGTACCCGCAATAAGAAAGGCCCAAAAACACATCATGGACAGATCAAATCTTTCCACTGAAAATTGGCTTTTTTGCAATGTGCCTAGCTGTGGATTTTAGTCCCTAATTCACCAGCAAATACAGAAACCTAGCAATCCTGTACATTTTTTAAAAGTAGATGCCTAGGAGAATCCAGAATGGGGTGACATGCATGGCTCTCACTAGGTCATTTTACTCAGAATCCTTTGCAAACCTCACACTTTGACTAAAACACATTTTCCTCACATCTCTGTGAAGGAAAGTACTAGAATCTGCGGTGAGCCACAAACTTCTTACCACCCAGCACCCCCCTAAATTTTCTGCTAAAACAATATCTTAGTTGTGTGAGTAGGCCTTGTGCCCCCAACAGGAAAAAGCACAAAACGCAACATGGATACATCCCACTTTTACACTCAATACTGATCCTTTTTTTTACATTGTGCCTACCTGTGGATTTTGGGCCCTAGCATAGGCGCCACCTAGGGAAATCTAGCAAACCTTTACATTTTTTTAAACTAGACACCTAGAGGAATCCAGGATGAGGTGACTTGGATGACTGTCATCAGATTTTTGTACCCAGAATCCCTTGCAAACCTCAAACTTTGACAAAAATCACATTTTCCTCTCATTTCTGTGATGGAAAGTTCTGGAATCTGCAGAGAGCCCCACACAACCTTCCACCTAGCATTCCCCCAACGTTTCTGATAAAAATAGTACCTCACTTGTGAGGGTAGATCAAGTGCCCACGACAGGAAATGATTAAAAACACAACATGGTTACATCACATTTTTCCACTCAAAACTGACCCTTTTTTTTAATGTACCTAAATGTATCTAGCTGTGGGATTTGGGACCTAGTCAGCTGGCACCTTAGAAAATCCAGGAAACCAGTTCATTTGTGAAAACTAGATGAAGGAAGTTGGCTCTATATGTACTATTTCAAAGTAAGAAATAGCATGAAAAGAGTCCAAGGATTCCCCTTAGAGGTAAGATAGTGGCAAAAAGAGATAATTCTAATGCTCTATTTTGTGGTAGTGTGGTCGAGCAGTAGGGTTATCAGAGGGTTGTGTTAAGCATTTGTTGTACACACACGGCAATAAATGAGGAACACACACTCAAAGACAATTCCAGGCCAATAGGTTTTTGTATAGAAAAATATATGTTCTTAGTTTATTTTAAGAACCACAGGTTCAAGATTTACAAACAATACTTTAAATGAAAGGTATTTCGCTCAGGTATCTGAGGAACCTTGAATAATCACAATAGCATGTACAGTTTTGGCAAAAATGGCAATAAGCTATTTTAAGAGTGGACACAGTGCAAAACTCAACAGTTCCTGGGGGAGGTAAGTAAATGTTAAGTTCACAGGTAAGTAACACACTTACAGGGTTCAAAGTTGGGTCCAAGGTAGCCCACCGTTGGGGGTTCAAGGCAACCCCAAAGTTACCACACCAGCAGCTCAGGGCCGGTCAGGTGCAGAGGTCAAAGTGGTGCCCAAAACACATAGGCTTCAATTGAAATAGGGGTGCCCCGGTTCCAGTCTGCCAGCAGGTAAGTACCCGCGACTTCGGAGGGCAGACCAGGGGGGTTTTGTAGGGTACCGGGGGGGGGGACACAAGCAGGCACAGAAAGTACACCCTCATCGGCACAGGGGCCGCCGGGTGCAGAGTGCAAACAGGCGTCGGGTTTTCAATAGGATTCAATGGGGAGACCCGGGGGTCTCTTCAGCGATGCAGGCAGGCACAGGGGAGGCTCCTCGGGGTAGCCACCACCTGGGCTAGGCACAGGGTTGCCTGGGGGTCGCTCCTGCACTGGAGTTCGGTTTCTTCAGGTCCTGGGGGCTGTGGGGGCAGTGTGGTTTCCAGGCGTCGGGTTCCTTGAAGCAGGCAGTCGCAGTCAGGGGAGCCTCTGGATTTCCTCTGCAGGCGTCGCTGTGGGGGCTCAGGGGGGTCAACTCTGGCTACTCACGGGCTCCCAGTTGCCGGGGAGTCCTCCCTGTAGAGTTAGTTTTCCGCAGGTCGAGCCGGGGACGTCGGGTGCAGAGTGGAAAGTCTCACGCTTCCGGCGGGAAACGTGTGGTCTTTAAAAGTTGCTTCTTTGTTGCAAAGTGGCAGGTTTGTTGAACAGGGCCGCTGTTCTCGGGAGCTTCTTGGTCCTTTTAGATGCAGGATAGTCCTCTGGGGCTTCAGAGGTCACTGGACCCTGGGGGATGCGTCGCTGTTGCAGTTTTTCTTGAAGTGGGGAGACAGGCCGGTAGGGCTGGGGCCAAAGCAGTTGTTGTCTCTGTCTTCTCAGCAGGGCTTCAGGTCAGCAGCCCTTCTTCATCTTCAGGTTGCAAGAATCTGATTTCCTAAGATCTGGGGAGACCCTAAATACTGAATTTAGGGGTGTGTTTAGTTCTGGGAGGGCAGTAGCCAATTGCTACTGTCCTTGAGGGTGGCTACACCCTCTTTGTGTCTCCTCCCTGTGGGGAGAGGGGCACATCCCTAATCCTATTGGGGGAATCCTCAAAAACCAAGATGGAGGATTTCTAAAGGCAGGGGTCACGTCAGCTCAGGGCACCTTAGGGGCTGTCCTGACTGGTGGCTGACTCCTCCTTGTTTTTCTCATTATCTCCCCTGGACTTGCCGCCAAAAGTGGGGGCTATGTACAGGGGGCGGGCATCTCCACTGGCTGGAGTGCCCTGGGGCATTGTAACACGAAGCCTAGGGCATTGTAACACGAAGCCTGAGCCTTTGAGGCTCACTGCTAGGTGTTACAGTTCCTGCAGGGGGGAGGTGTTAAGGATCTCCACCCAGTGCAGGCTTTGTTTCTGGCCTCAGAGAGCACAAAGGCTCTCACCACATGGGGTCAGAAACTCGTCTCTCAGCAGCAGGCTGGCACAGACCAGTCAGCCCTGCACTGAACAATTGGGTAAAATACAGGGGGCATCTCTAAGATGCCCTCTGTGTGCATTTTTTTATAAATCCAACACTGGCATCAGTGTGGGTTTATTATTCTGAGAAGTTTGATACCAAACTTCCCAGTATGGAGCTGTGGAGTTCGTTTTTGACAAACTCCCAGACCATATACTTAATATGGCCACAACTGTACTTACAATGTCTATGAATAGACGTAGACACTGTAGGAGCATATTGCTCATGCAGCTATGCCCTCACCTGTGGTATAGTGCACCCTGCTTTAGGGCTGTAAGGCCTTCTAGAGGGGTGACTTACCTATGCCACAGGCAGCATTTTGTGTGCATGGCATCCTGAGGGGGATGCCATGTCGACTTTGCCTTTTTCTCCCCACCAACACACACAATCTGCAATGGCAGTGTGCATGTGTTAGGTGAGGGTTCCCTTAGGGTGGCACAACATATGCTGATGCCCTTAGGGACCTTCCCTGGTCACAGGGCCCTTGGCACCACTGGCACCTTTTACAAGGGACTTATTTGTGTGCCAGGGGTGTGCCAATTGTGGAAACAATGGTCCATTTTAGGTGAAAGAACACTGGTGCTGGGGCCTGGTTAGCAGGGTCCCAGCACACTTCTCAGTCAAGTCAGCATCAGTATCAGGCAAAAAGTGGGGGGTAACTGCAACAGGGAGCCAATTAACTTGCACTAGACACTTAGGGAAATCCAGGATGGGGTGACTTGCATGGCTTTCACTAGGTTTTTGCACCCAAGGATTCCTTGAAAACCTTAACCTTTGACTAAAAACATGTTTTCCTCACATTTCTGGAATGGAAAGGTCTGGAATCTGTGGGGAGCCACAAACTTCATTCCACCCAGCATTCCCCTAAGTTTTCTGATAAAAATGGTACCTCATTTGTGTGGGTAGGGCACGTTCCAGTGACAGGAAATGGTTCAAAACACACATGGGTAGATCACATTTTTTTCACTCAAATCAGACCCTTTTTTGCAATGTGCCTAGTTGTGAATTTTGGGCCCTAGCTTACCTGGCACCTAGGAAAACCTAGCAAACCTGTACATTTTTGTAAACTATACCCCCAAGGGAATCCAGTGAAAACCTCAAACCTTGGCTAAAAAATACATTTTCCTCACATTTCTGTGATGGAAAGTTCTGGAATTTATGGGGAGGCACAGTCTTCCTCCCATCCAGGATTCCTTTAAGTATTCTGATAAAAATAGGATCTCACCTGTGTGGGTAGGCCTAGTGCCAGTGACAGAAAACAGCTTAAAATGCAACATGAATACAACACATTTTTCCACTCAAAACTGACCCTTTTTTGCAATGTGCCTTGATGTAGATTTCTGGCCCTAGCTCAGCTGACACCTAGGGAAACCTAGCCAAACTTTACATTTTTTAATACTAGACACCAAAGGGAATCCAGAATGGGGTGACTTGTATGGTTCTCACCAGGATGTTCTACCCAGAATCCCTTGCAAATCTCAAACTTAGACTAAAAAACACATTTTCCCCACATTTCTGTAACGAAAGGTTCTGAGACCTAAAGGGAGCCACAAACCTCCTTCCACCCAGCATTCCCTTAAGCTTTCTGATAAAAATGGTACCTCACTTGTGTGGGTGGGCCAAGTGCTGCTACAGGCAAGAGCCCAAAACATATTGTGGCCATAATGATAACCATGGTAGGTGTGAGAAAGTAGCCTCTTTCTAGTATGGTTACCCCAACATTTGGCCTGTTTGTGAGTGTGTGTCACTGTGTTTGTACTGTGTCACTGGGATCCTGCTAGCCAGGACCCCAGTGTTCATAGATAAAAACCTATATGTCAGTATGTTTTGCTTGTCTCACTAGGATCCTGCTAGCCAGAACCCCAGTGCTCATAGTTTATGGCTCAATGTGTGTGTTGTCAGTAGTGCTTGACTGTGTCACTGAGGCTCTGCTAACCAGAACCCCTGTTCTAATGCTCTCTCTGCTTTTACATTTGTCACTATAGGCTAATTACTTCATTTACCAATTCCAATTGGCACACTGGACCCCCCTTAGAAATCCCTAGTATATGGTCCCTAGGTACCCAGGGCATTGGAGTTCCAGGATATCCTTATGGGCTGCAGCATTTTTTTTTGCCTCCCATAAGGTGCTCAGACAAACCCTTCCACAGGCCTGCCATTGCAGCCTGCGTGAAATAGTGTACACACTATTTCAAAGCCATTTTCACCTCACTTAAGTAACTTATAAGTCACCTATATGTCTAACCTTCATTTACTGAAGGTTAGGTGCAAAGTTACTAAGTGTGAGGGCACCCTTGCACTAGCAAAGGTGCCCTGACATAGTTCAGGGCCAATTCCCAGGACTATGTGAGAGCAGGGATGCCATTACACGCGTGAGCTATATATAGGTCAGTACCTATATTTAGCTTCACAATGGTAACTCTGAATATGGCCATGTAAGGTGTCTAAGATCATGGAATTGTCCCCCCATTCTAAATCTGGTATTGGGGAGCCAATTCCATGCATCCTGGGGGCTCCACCATGGACCCCCAGTACTGCCAAACCAGCTCTCTGAGGCTTGCAATGCAGCTACAGCTGCTGTGACCTCACAGACAGGGTTCTGCCCTCCTGGGGTCTGAGCAGCTCAGTCCCAGGAAGGCAGAAGAAAGCATTTCCTTTGGGAGGAGGGTGTTACAACCTCTCCCTTTGGAAATAGGTGTTACAGGCTGGGGAGGGGTAGTCTCCCTCAGCCTCTGGAAATGCTTTGAAGGGCACAGATGGTGCCCTCCTGGCAAAAGCCAGTCTAAACCAGTTCAGGGATCCCCAGTTCCTGCACTGGTGTGAAACTGGACAAAGGAAAGGGGAGTGACAACTCCCCTGTCCATCACCACCCCAGGGGTGGTGCCCAGAGCTCCTCAAGTGTGTCCCAGACTTCAGCCATCTTGCTTTGCTAGTGGTGGGGACACTCTGGAGGCCTCTAAGTGGCCAGTGCCAGCAGGTGACGTCAGAGACCCATCCTGATAGGTCCATACCTGATAAGGTAGCCAATCCCCCTCTCAGGGCTATTTAGGGTCTCTCTGTGGGTTTCTCTTCAGATTCTACTTGCAAGTTTCCAGCAGGAATCCTCTGCAACTACTACTTTATCCTCTGACCTCGGATCAACCGCAGACTGCTCCAGGAAGCACTGTAACAGCAACTAAGTGCCCAGAAGGGCTACTTTTCCCATGCAACTGCATCGGTTTCCATGGTGTGCACACTCTGGGCACTCCATGTCTTCACACTGCACCAGAAGGACCGCAGAAATCTCCTGTGGAATGACAGAGTCACTTCCCTGCTCTTGCAGTCACCTTCTAAGTCAATGACCGGTTCTCTTGGACTCCTCTCCTGGCGACGAGCATGCTTCTTGGAACACAGGTTGTGGACCCCTTCAACACAGACTGTCCTGAGGTCCTGCTGTCCCAATTTGGAGGCAGTAAGAGCTTGCTTTCCCCGAGTACGACAGTACCCCTGTGCACCTGGTCTTATTCACCTCCTGAGGCCTCTCTACACTATTGGAAAATTCCTTCATGCACAGCCTGGCCCAGGTCCCCAGCACTGTATCCTGTGATGCTCAACTCGCTGAGTTGATCTCCGACGGCGTGGGACCTTCCTTTGTAGTGCTGCACCAACTGCATTTTGCACCTCCTTTGTCCCCGTGTCCTGGGACTCCCGTGGGTGCTGTCTGGTTATCTGAGGGCTCTCTGAAGTGCTGAGAGACCCTTCTTCCTCCTCACACAGAGTTGAGGCCCCCAGGTCCCTCCTGGGTCCAGACAGTGCCATTTAGATGCAAAACTTGACTTTGCCGGAACCAAGGCTTCCAGCACCAAAGACGAATCCAGCACCAAAACTCACCTACATCCAACTTCTCTTTGTGGGACATCCAGTTCATCATGCAAGAACCCGCTGACATCTTCCTTGGGTGCATTTCTGCAGTCTTCGTCCAACCGGGGACTCTTGTTTTGTCCCCTCTTCTAGGTTGGCAGGGGCTCCTGTCCTTCCTGGAACTTCTTCCGACTTCTGGACTTGGTTTCCTTCCTTTGCAGGTCTTCAGATCCAGGAATCCACCATTTGTTGTTTGCAGTCTTGCTTGGTTCTTGCAATAACTCTAATCACGACTTGTAGTGTGTCCTAAGGAAACTTGCAGTACTTTACTCCTACTTTCCTGGGCTCTGAGGTGGGGTCATTTACTTACCTTTACTGTATTCTTACTCTCTCAGCGATTCTCTACATACTACACTTGTCTAGGGGGGAATTCATGGTTCGCATTCCACTTTCTTAGTATATGGTCTGTGTTGCCCCTAGACCTATTTTCTTCCATTGCATTCTTCAGCATTTTCTATTGTTTGCAGTATCCTATGTCTAGTTACTTACCTTATTTTGGTGTCTAGTGTATATATTGTGTATAATACCTACCTCCAGAAGGAGTATTGTCTCTAAGATATTTTTGGCCTTGTGTCACCCAAATAAACTACCTTTATTTTTGGTAACACTGAGTATTGTCTTTACTTGTGTATAAGTACTGTGTAACTATAAGTGGTATTGCAGGAGCTTTGCATGTCTCCTAGTTCAGCCTAAGATGCTCTGCTATAGATACCTCTATCAGCCTAAGCTGCTAGAACAATACTACATTTCACTAGTAAGGGATAACTGGACCTGGTGTAAGTTGTAAGTACCCAAGGTACCCACTACAAACACAGCCAGCCTCCTACAGTAGATGTAATAATTAGTCTTGCGGTCGGCAACCATGTGGGGAAACCTATCAAACCCAGACATTTCTGAAAAACTAGACAACGGGGGAGTCCAGGGAGCTGTCGCTTGTGTGGATCCCTCAAAGTTTTCTTACCTAGAATACCATGCAAATGTGAAATATTAAATAAGAACACTAATTTTCCTTGCATTTCTGTGGCTTATATTACAGGAATGTGCAGGGATCCACAAAGTTGCTACGACTGAACATCCCCCCTCTTGTCCTGATAAAAATTCTACTCCACTTGTGTGCCAGGGCCTACAGCCAGTGACAGGAATAGATCAGTAGTCCTTGTATAAGCCACAAACTTCTTACCACCCAGCATTCCCCTAAGTCTTATGCTAAAAATGATATCCTAGTCGTGTGGGTAGAAATGCACTGAGACTTCATGTTTTTATTCAGTGTTACACTTTTGCAGAGAATTCTGGGTAAGAAAACATTGGGGAATACACACAAGCCACACCTCCTTGGACCCCCCCCCGGGTGTTTAGTTTTCAGAAGTGTCTGGGTATGGTAGGCTTCCCTAGATCGTCGCCAAGCCCGGGACCAAAAACACAAGTGCCTCCCTTGCAAAACCATGTTGTTTTGTGAAAGATAAGTTTCGGGAGACTTTGTAGAACGCTGGGGCTGGGTGCTAGGAATGTGTGCCAGCCCGGTTTTCCTACAACTTTCCCCCACAGAAATGTGAGAAAAAAGTATGTTTTTGTCAATGAATCAAATTTACCAGGACTTCTGAGTAAGTAAACCTTGTGGGATCCGCACAAAGCATAACACATATTATTCCCTTAGTGACCAGTTTCCAAAAAGATGTGAGGTCAGAAGGTGTTCACTACAGAGAGAGTATGGACTGACAGTAGAAAGCACAAAAAAACCACCAAAACATTATTGCTCACCCATCCCCTAGTCAATCACAGGTTTACTGGTTGGTTGGAAATCCACACATGCCATTGTTAACAATTTCAACATCAGAATAGAGAGCCACTGACTTAGCTTGTGGGCTGTAAAGCCACGTCAAGGCACCAACTGCCTTACAGTCCATTCAAACACCTTTCATGCGTCAGACACAAAAAACATTAAAACTTCCAGCTGCGAGCCAATACAACACGTACGTTTGCAAACAGTGCCATTTAAGGGACTATCACTCTCATATGCTAAGAAGTCTAACACACCAATCACGACACCACCTACCCAAACCTCAGACAATTAACAAACATGCCTCAAGCATGCAATACACATACTGCCTACCAACCACCAACACACCACCAGCCCACACACACCACCAGGCAGATATCAGTTCAGACACAACAATCACACTGCCTGGAAGCTGGTGGAATGTGTGAACTGGCATTTCAGTGGTGGTGGTGTGTGTGTGTGTAGTGATTTGCTGCTGGTCACAACACACACATACTGGCAGCCAAATGCCAGCCTACACACATGGCCAGCCACACACACTGCAGGCCAAACATCAGTCCACACACAGTGGCAGCCAAGCACCAGTTGACTCACACCGCCAGCAAAGCCCCAGTCTACACACACATACACACACACACACACCACCAGGCAAGTGCCAGTCTGCACACACCCACAGCCAAGCACCAGTCCACACACACCACCAGCCAAGCGCTAGCTCATTCAGACCATCAGTCAAACTCCAGTTCACAAACACACAGAAACGTATTCCCTGCCGTCTAGTGTTTTTCCGCCCCCCTCCTCCCCCCCTTGGGGGCAGATTGGACTAAGTAATGTCTTTTCTGCCCCAGGGGAAGTGGGCAGAAAATGGCCAAAACTCTTCCCTAATAATAGTGGTGACCTTTGCCTAAGGGGCCGCTTCCCAAAATCTAAAACACGTTCTCCTGATGTCTAGTGAATTTCTGCCCTCGTTGGATGCAGATCAGCCAAAAAGTATGTCTGATCTGCTCCTAGGGGGAAGAATATTGCCAAAATAATACCCCAATAATAGGGAGTGACCCTTGCTCAAGGGGCCACTCCCCACAATTAAATATAAATCCCTGGTGGCTAGTGGAGTTGATCCTTGCTTGGGGATTACCCTCCAGTGGCAATCCTCAAACAGGGATCCACAAGGGAAAGGTACCATTTGAAAGGGAAGATTCTCCCCTTACCAATGATACTGCTGCTGTGTGATTCAATGCTCGTGAAGATATGCCTCTGAAAACTGAAGCAGTGAAAGTGAAATGAGCCGATCGGCTCAGTTGTCTTTCAATGTAATGACATCAGCATGCCATGCATGCTGATCATTATTACAGTGCAAAAATCATTGGGCTGCTGGGGAAGCTCTTCCCCAGCTTCTCAGGCTAAACAAAAAAAGGAAATCTCTCTGGTGTGAACACCAGATGGATTTCCTGCCTTGAGTGCCAATACGGCTTGGAGCCCAGTCAACACAGGAGCACTGGCATGAGGACGGCACAGAGCCGTCCTCCGCACTCAAGAGATTAATGTTCTGCCTGAGTTCACAAATTGTATTTACTATTGGGATATTGGATTTAACATCCAGATGAACTGGGTTTGTCGCCAGTTTTTAAATGTATGTGTAACTGCTTGTGCATGTAGTTTAACGAAGAGACATATCAGGGTGCAAATCACTATAAAGAAGGTGAAATAATCTAAATATTACAAGGATGAAGCCACTTAAAAAGAAACTCCAAAACATATTTTCTCAGAAACAAAGCCACAAGTTGGTTTGTGTGTAAGAAAAGGGTTTGGTTTCACCTGTAAATTACAATTTCTAGTAATAAACTGTGCCCACCCAGATGCTACTCTACTCTCCGGAGCAAATTGCACACCTAAAATCTGAATGTCACAATCCCATCTTCATCGACGCTCTAATTAAAGCAAGTGAGTCGAGGCATAGGATCATGGCTGAATTAGTCTTCATAAAATTAAGCTCAGTGCAATTGAATGAAACCTCCAAAAGACAAGAATTCGAGTGAAAATCTTGAGGGTTTATTCAAAGTTATGGTAATTACTGAAGGCAGAAATGTGTTCGATAAACCATGGAGAATCAGCAATAAAAAGTAAATCAAAATAAATCAAATCATGTAAGATTAACATGAGGCCACTAGGTAAGGCAAGTATCAGCTAGAACCAAATTATACTTAACCAAGAGGAATGTCAAAGAGCCTGCCTCTAAAGAGTGTGCCAAAAAGACTGGCGCATCTCTCAAAAACATATTTTTAGGATTTTAGGCAAAGAAAGCCACAAACTCAGTATGATGACACATGGCATAATTAGCGATGGTTTAACAAAGCTATTCACATAAACCACTCATTTCCCAATACACCATATACATCAAATAAACTGCATCTAGTAAATGCCTACTTTGTTACATTGTTTTAAGTGTGGTGTGCATAGGAAATCAAGGAAATGACTTGACATTCATATAATACAGAAATATAATAGAGAGTTCAGTAATTGCATGGTCCTTAGAGAAGAATTGAGCAAAGAACTGTGAGTGTTACAAAGACAGAAACATCATAAGCATGGCTTCCTTGGAGGGACGCACATTAGTACAATTTATTAATACAGTAAACAATTACCTGAATTAGGTTTCTAGTTGGCTGATTTAAAAAAAAAGAAAAGCGCACAATGAAACGCATGCACGTGGATTATGTTCGTTCACTTACAAATAGAACTGTACATTCTTTTTGCAATTTTAAATGAATGTCAATGCAAGCTATTTAAAGCCTAGTCATGCCAACTTAATTAAGCATTATTTTCTAATTATAAAGAACGATTAAACACCCTAAAATATATACTGATATATATATATATATATATATAAACTGCTCTTCACATCTTTGCACACTTTTCTAATCTGCTTCATCAGTTCACAAGCTTTGCGAAATACGTTTAAACATTAAATGCAGGCATGGAAGAACATGTTCACCAAAAAGCCAGTTCGTGAAATCTGCTCTTTTTTGTAGTTCACTATGGAGTGGAATTTATTGAGAAAAAATACCAAAATAGTAAAAAGAACAGTTTCAGAGTGCAGATACATTTGAAAAAGCATTCGTGTTCCAGCTGACCACACGTTCCAGGGACGAATATTCAGTATACAAGGTGTTAGTTGCCTATGGCCTTTGTAAGTAGGTCACCTGCAGTCAATCAAAAGGCTTTTATCACAGAAACCCATTGGAAATTGTTGAGGGTAGCTGCTGAAACAGCAGGATGCTCAGCAACTCTGATTGGCTGCCCTCAAGAATTCAGAACTACATGCCTCATGCATGGAGATTTATAGGGCCAGATTTTTTAAAAAGTGGCGTTGCACCCATTGCAGCCCCAGTTTTCTTGCACCCGTTAGTGCCCCCCTAAAACCACCATGTGTGGTTACAGCCCACCATGGCGGTAGTTAGGGAACTAGCGTCAAACTTTTTGATGCTAGTTCAAAGCTTTGCAGGTTTAGCATCAAACATTTTCATGGTAATCCTGTGAAAAAGCCCTTTGAGGCCCATTGTAAACAATGGCGTGCCTCATTTTTCTCTTCTCTCATGGCCCTTACCAGAGACATTCCAGTGGTCGACATCTGCTGGGAAGCCATGTGGTCATATTTACATACTTTTGCTAAATATTATTGACTTACTACGCAAGCACACATTGACACATTTTTCCAGGGCTATGTTGCATGTCTTCCTTGGACAATCAGCACTGCTCAGCCCCACTTCCTTGATGTTATTGCTTTGGACTCATTAATCAGTGGGGAATCTGCAGGAACAAGTAACCGTCAAGAAAAAAAAACTACTTCTTGATGAATACTATATATCATAGCAGATTCTCACCACCCGACCACCTCCTAGTAATTTAGGTCTTTGATTAATAAGGTCCCATGGTATGCAAACATATCACAAGCTGTATTGTTGCTGTCACTGAAGTTTTCTTCTTCCCTGCAAGCCTCGATGGGTGAGGAATACATTCTTGAAATTAAAGCCAGCCACGTTTGGTGCTGGATAACTATTGCTGGTGAAATAGTTTCCAGAAAGTCTGGCTCATGGATGGTAGCCCCAAAGTTACAAATCTGCACGAATATAAAGTATCCAACAAAAATATAATGATCAAAGTTGAGAAACTTTTACATGTAGCTTCTAAAGTGACACACTAAAATGATGGTTTCCAGCTGTACCTCTTGGCTCGTTTCTCTTACCATGGGTTATTCTAAACCAAAGAATCTCCTTTACGGATTGGGAAAACAAAAATATTAGAGCACGGTTGGTAAACATTGGCACATCTACTAAGAACAAGCATTTACAATGCATTGGGTCTCGCTTTTGCTCGAGTTAGAGCTATTAGCGTTGTAAATTTCTAACTGGACTTTTTTTGCCACATAAATTGAAATTGAAAAGTGAAACAGTTGACATATCCAAGCCCATTCAAAGCACCACGGCCACCATGAGCATGAGCGCGTAGGAGAGTCACAAAAGGAAAAAGAAGTTTGCTTGCAGTCAAACGTATCGACAAACATGCAATTATCCATGTAACAGGGTGGATGCCTAAGGTGGTAACAAAACAGCCCCAAAGAGGGACAAACGTAAAGCATTTACCAATGATAGAGGATTTTTGAAAGGCAAGCCCATGAACGAGTGATAGTGATGGGCGTGTGGTGGACGTGGTTAAATGCCGACAGATAAATTACAACAGACAAGAGCGCTTGCACGTTCGCCGTAAAAAATGTTAGCTGAAGTTCCCATCAGAATTCAGTGATAGATATACAAGAATGCACACAAGGGGGTGCTAAGATGCCACCACCCTCTTTCTTTTCTTCTTAGCTCTTCTCTTGCCTTTAATCTGCTAAGGCATTCGTATTAACCCTCCATTTTATCCTTATGATCTTCTTAACCTATTCAATCCCTGATTACTCTCACTGTGAATTTTCATTCCTTCTACCCTTTGTTCTCTCTTCTCAGTCCATTTGGCCACATTTTATCTCCTCGCCTCCCTTTCCCCTTCTCCTGACTTAAACCCCTTGTCTGAAACAGTATCACATGTATTTCACCCCTGTTGCATATAATTAGGGGTGGTACAATTCTAAACTTCAATGGCATAGTTAGGTGAAGTCAGGAAACATTGCCACAGAGACGGCAGGTGACGTTACTTGACACCCATTCTCTCTTTATGGTATGCTTTCTGTCTCCATGTCTCCTGTGGGGTAGCGATTCTCTGTCACGAAATCCTTCATAATCACAGGTAGCCCATTGCAGCACTCCATGCAGGTATGTGGAATGATGGAGTAGACAGTGTGGGGTCAGTAAGTGCCCGAGGCAGGGAAGAGTTTTGACCCAAGGATGGAGACAGACTGATTGGCCCAAAAGGAGAAGCAAGCAGTGGCCTGGCAAGGTAGAAGCAATGATGTTTGGCCATTTGGTAGGAATCTGGAGTAGAGGAAACGGTACTGGAGCTACCCTAAGGACAGTATCCCTGCAAGGGGAATTATTTCCTGCTACAGCAAAGGGCCTCTAAAGCTGACACTTAAAAAAAACTTTGCAATAGGGACCACGCACTAATATATTTATTCAATTTCATAATGGCAATTTTGCTAAAATAATAGGAGACCCTGGTGGTGAAACAACCAAATACTTTCCTGTTAACAACCAGTAAGTTGTCTAGCAGGCTTGTGTCTTGGCCCCATATCTGGCCAAACTGTATGTTAATGTCCTTGTACCATACCTAGAGGATTGCCTTAATGGTGCACCTATCCAGGTGGCAAAATATATCTACATTGTTCTTCACAGATGAGACCTCAATTGTGCCACAAATTCCCATTGACCGCCATAATCTACTAAAACAAGTTTTCCAATTTTTGTAAAAGAATGGTTACTTATTGGCACATCAATGATCACATTTATTGTACTAAAGCTCCATAAATCTTTCAAAAACAACCTTAAATTAGATGAGTAAGTCTTGAAAATGATATCTCATATTGAGTCTCTGTCTAAAACGGTGGACTCAACTACACCACAGCTGCAGCTGGATTAAGGGATCACACCATGTACTTGGGCCTAAATGTATAAAAGATGCAGGCTCAAATCAGAGGCCTCATATGGTTGTGAGATATGTTGACAATTGGCTGCAACCCAAAATCAATTGTTGTAAAGTATCAAGGCTCTCCTTAGGCATTTCCACTACCACCCTTCACATATAATTATGCCTTTTAATAATGAATCTTTGATCTCTTTGAAACCTCTCCTGTACATGGTCCAACTATGATCCATATATGAGTTTGCCCTACATTATGTTTTGAGCCTGTAAGGTTATGGTAAGCCATGTTCGTTCCAATATGTGCATAAACCATTGGTGTTATTTAGTCTGGAACATTTACTGTCTGATCTTCTGCCTGTCTCCACTGGGACAATTTAAGTGATAAAATAAACATTTTGTCAATGAGTTTAAATATTTAGATATGAACAAGCTTAGGAGGGGCATATCCTTGTACATCAAATTTGGTTTTGGCACATTACCTTTGCCGGCCAATGTAAATATTGTTATATAGCTAAGGGTTTTAGAGTTTGCGGTGCACTTTTTGGTCAAATGTACAAATGACATGATGTAGGTGTTTGCTACTAATTCTGAGAAATATTGGCATGCCACTCAATTTGAGGTTTGCTTTGTTCTTCGATTATTATATGTAGACATTTTCAAGACATTTTCTGACATGGTTGTAAGACTATTAAGGATGATGTCTTTGCGGCTGAGTTTGCCTGACCTAAAGATAGTTGCCTAGTCGGCAAGTTTCCACTGCCACTACATAAAATCCTTCATTATCCTTCTCCAATGCGTATATTTTGACAAACAGACAACACCATCGGTACTGTGGGACTCTGCTGCACAGCTTTTGATCCATATTCCGGCCGAGGAAGTAGAATGCCGCTCCTGGCAAAATCATTTACACATTATAGGACTGGCGAAGTCCACAGAGGTTGGAAGTATGGAGACATTCATGGAGTGCCTCCTTATAGCGCTGCTGGGACATGATAATTTTAGCAAACATCTTTGCGGTTGAGCGGGCCCATCTCTCACTAGCACCTTGGCCCAGCCTCACCCTATCATCGCAAGGGTCTTGAACTATAGAGATTGGGATGTGGCGTTGTCTCACTCCAGGGAGCTTCAGTTACTTCAATACGAAGGCATGAAACTGTCAATTTTCCCAGACTTCACTCCACAGGTACAGGAGGCAAGGACACAAATTTCTCCCAGTGAAGAAAAAGCTGAGGGATCTTAAACTGGAATATGCAATGCTTTATCCAGCCAGGCTGCACGTAACTGTAGTTGGAAAGACAAAAATATTTTCGACCCCAAGACTGCACAGCAATTTCTTAAGAGATTACCCACCCAAAAGACGTGCACCGGCTTGGCACAACACACGGAGGAAGATGGAGAAGCAAGGCAAGAAACTGAAGGCCAGAGCTAATCTATGTGTTTCTTTACATTTACCATTGCTGTACATTGACATAGAATGACACTGCCTGCTGGCTATATTGTATGCTAGATACAATGTATGGGCCTGTTTATTGATCTCTGTGGGGGAGGGTTTGACATACAAGTTGCTTCAGCTCTCCCTGCCGTGCCATCTAGAGCCTCGTGTAAGGAAATGCCTCCTTGGCATGGTTACCCCCTGACTTTTTGCCTTTGCTGATGCTAAGTTATGATTTGAAAGTGTGCTGGGACCCTGCTAACCAGGCCCCAGCACCAGTGTTCTTTCCCTAAACTGTACCTTTGTCTCCACAATTGGTACAACCTGGCACTCAGGTAAGTCCCTTGTAACTGGTACCCCTGGTACCAATGGCCCTGATGCCAGGGAAGGTCTCTAAGGGCTCCAGCATGTCTTATGCCACTCTAGGGACCCCTCACTCAGCACATGCACACTGCTTCACAGCTTGTGTGTGCTGGTGGGGAGAAAATAAATGACTAAGTCGACATGGCACTCCCTCAGAATGCCATGCCAACCTCACACTGCCTGTGGCATAGGTAAGTCACCCCTCTAACAGGCCTTACAGCCGAAGGCAGGGTGCACTATACTACAGGTGAGGGCATATGTGCATGAACACTATGCCCCTACAGTGTCTAAGCAAAACCTTAGACATTGTAAGTGCAGAGTAGCCATAAGAGTATATGGTCTGGGAGTTTGTCAAATACGAACTCCACAGTTCCATAATGGCTACACTGAAAACTGGGAAGTTTGGTATCAAACCTCTCAGAACAATAAATGCACACTGATGCCAGTATGCAATTTATTGTAAAAATACACCCAGAGGGCATCTTAGAGATGCCCCCTGAAAACATACCCGACTTCCAGTGTAGGCTGACCAGTTCCTGCCAGCCTGCCACACACCAGACATGTTGCTGGCCACATGGGGAGAGTGCCTTTGTAACTCTGTGGTCAGGAACAAAGCCTGTACTGGGTGGAGGTGCTTCTCACCTACCCCTGCAGGAACTGTAACAACTGGCTGTGAGCCTCAAAGGCTCACCCCTTTTGTTACAGCGCCCCAGGGCATCCCACCTAGTGGAGATGCCCGCCCCTCCTGCCACTGCCCCCACTTTTGGCTGCAAGGCTGGATGAGATAATGAGGAAAACAAGGAGGAGTCACCCACCAGTCAGGACAGCCCCTGAGGTGTCCTGGCTGAGGTGACCCCTGCCTTGAGAAATCCTCCATCTTGAGTTTGGAGGATTCCCCCAATAGGATTAGGGATGTGCCCCCCTCCCCACAGGGAGGAGGCACAAAGAGGGTGTAGCCACCCTCAAGGACAGTAGCCATTGGCTACTGCCCTCCCAGACCTAAACACACCCCTAAATTCAGTATTTAGGGGCACCCCAGAACCTAGGAAACTAGATTCCTGCAACCTTAACAAGAAGAAGGACTGCTGACCTGAAGCCCTGCATAGAAGGCGGAGACAACTACTGCTTTCGCCCCAGCCCTACCGGCCTGTCTCCCAACTTCGAAGAAAACTGCAACAGTGACGCATCCAATAGGGACCAGCGACCTTTGAAGCCTCAGAGGACTGCCCTGCACCCAAGGACCAAGAAAGTCCTGTGAACAGTGGCTCTGTTCAAAATCCTGCAACTTCTTTGCAACAAAAAAGCAACTTTAAAGACTTCACGTTTCCCGCCGGAAGGGTGAGACTTTCCACTCTGCACCCAACGCCCCCGGCTCGACCTGCAGAAAACAAACACCTCAGGGAGGACTCCCTGGCGACTGCGAGCCCGTGAGTAACCAGAGACGACACCCCCTGAGCCCCCACAGCGACGCCTGCAGAGACAATCCAGAGGCTCCTCCTGACTGCGACTGCCTGTAACAAGGGACCCGACGCCTGGAACCAACACTGCACCCGCAGCCCCCTGGACCTGAAGGAACCGAACTCCAGTGCAGGAGCGACTCCCAGGCGATCCTCTGCCCAGCCCAGGTGGTGGCTACCCCTAGGAGGTGCCTGCCTGCATAGTTGAAGTGACCCCCGGGTCCCTCCATTACTTTCTATCTAAAACCCGACGCCTGTTTGCACACTGCACCCAGCCGCCCCTTTGCCGCTGAGGGTGTACTTTCTGTGCCTGCTTGTGTCCCCCCCCAGTGCCCTACAAAACCCCCCTGGTCTGCCCCCCGAGGACACAGGTACTTACACATCAAAAGAGAAAACAGTATTCTCTACACCTGATGGGCACTACCAGTTTACTATGATGCCCTTTGGCTTAAAGAATGCCCCTGCCACCTTCCAAAGGTTGGTGAATCAAGTCCTTGCTGGCTTTGAGTCCTTTAGTGCAGCTTATCTTGATGATATTTCTGTCTTTAGCTCCAGCTGGCAGGATCACCTGATCCACCTGAAAAAGATTTTGCAGGCCCTGCAAGCAGCAGGCCTCTCTATCAAGGCATCTAAATGTCAGATAGGGCAGGGTACTGTGGTTTACTTGGGACACCTTGTAGGTAGAGGCCAAGTTCAGCCACTTCAACCCAAGATCCAGACTATTCTGGACTGGGTAGCTCCAAAAACCCAGACTCAAGTCAGGGCATTCCTTGGCATGACTGGGTACTATAGGAGGTTTGTGAAGGGATATGGATCAATAGTGACACCCCTCACAGAACTTACCTCCAAGAAAATGGCCAAGAAAGTTAACTGGACTGTGGAATGCCAACAGGCATTTGACACCCTGAAACAAGCTATGTGCACAGCAGCAGTTCTAAAAGCTCCAGATTACTCTAAGCAGTTCATTGTGCAGACAGATGCCTCTGAACATGGGATAGGAGCAGTCCTATCCCAAACAAATGATAATGGCCTTGACCAGCCTGTTGCTTTCATTAGCAGGAGGTTAATCCCCAGGGAGCAGCGTTGGAGTGCCATTGAGCGGGAGGCCTTTGCTGTGGTCTGGTCCCTGAATAAATTGAGACCATACCTTTTTGGTACTCACTTCATAGTTCAAACTGACCACAGACCTCTCAGGTAGCTCATGCAAATGAAAGGAGAAAACCCTAAACTGTTGAGGTGGTCCATATCCCTACAGGGAATGGACTTTATAGTGGAACACAGACCTGGGACTGCCTATGCTAATGCAGATGGCCTTTCCAGGTTCTTCCACTTAGAAAATGAAGACTCTCTTGGGAAAGAATAGTCTCATCCTCTTTCATTTGGGGGGGGAGGTTGTGTAAGGAAATGCCTTCTTGGCATGGTTACCCCCTGACCTTTTGCCTTTGCTGATGCTAAGTTATGATTTGAAAGTGTGCTGGGACCCTGCTAAGCAGGCCCCAGCACCAGTGTTCTTTCCCTAAACTGTACCTTTGTCTACACAATTGGCACAACCCTGGCACTCAGGTAAGTCCATTGTAACTGGTACCCCTGGTACCAAGGGCCCTGATGCCAGGGAAGGTCTCTAAGGGCTGCAGCATGTCTTATGCCACCCCAGGGACCCTTCACTCAGCACATGCACACTGCTTCACAGCTTGTGTGTGCTGGTGGGGAGAAAATGACTAAGTCGACATGGCACTCCACTCAGAGTGCCATGCCAACCTCACACTGCCTGTGCCATAGGTAAGTCACCCCTCTAGCAGGCCTTACAGCTCTAAGGCAGGGTGCACTATACCACAGGTGAGGGCATGTGGGCATGAGCACTATGCCCCTACAGTGTCTAAGCAAAACCTTAGACATTGTAAGTGCAGAGTAGTCATAAGAGTATATGGTCTGGGAGTTTGTCAAATACGAACTCCACAGTTCCATAATGGCTACACTGAAAACTGGGAAGTTTGGTATCAAACCTCTCAGAACAATAAATGCACACTGATGCCAGTATGCAATGTATTGTAAAAATACACCCAGAGGGCATCTTAGAGATGCCCCCTGAAAACATACTCGACTTCCAGTGTAGGCTGACCAGTTCCTGCCAGCCTGCCACACACCAGACATGTTGCTGGCCACATGGGGAGAGTGCCTTTGTCACTCTGTGGCCAGGAACAAAGCCTGTACTGGGTGGAGGTGCTTCTCACCTCCCCCTGCAGGAACTGTAATGCCTGGCGGTGAGCCTCAAAGGCTCACCCCTTTTGTTACAGCGCCCTAGGGCATCCCAGCTAGTGGAGATGCCCGCCCCTCTGGCCACTGCCCCAACTTTTGGCAGCAAGGCTGGAGGAGAAAATGAGAAAAACAAGGAGGAGTCACCCACCAGTCAGGCCAGCCCATAAGGTGTCCTGAGCTGAGGTGAACCCTGCCTTGAGAAATCCTCCATCTTGAGTTTGGAGGATTCCCCCAATAGGATTAGGGATGTGCCCCCCTCCCCACAGGGAGGAGGCACAAAGAGGGTGTAGCCGCCCTCAAGGACAGTAGCCATTGGCTACTGCCCTCCCAGACCTAAACACACCCCTAAATTCAGTATTTAGGGGCACCCCAGAACCGAGGAAACTAGATTCCTGCAACCTTAACAAGAAGAAGGACTGCTGACCTGAAGCCCTGCATAGAAGACGGAGACAACAACTGCTTTGGCCCCAGCCCTACCGGCCTGTCTCCCAACTTCGAAGAAAACTGCAACAGCGACACATCCAATAGGGACAAGTGACCTCTGAAGCCTCAGAGGACTGCCCTGCACCCAAGGACCAAGAAACTCCTGTGAACAGCAGCTCTGTTCAAAGTCCTGCAACTTCTTTGCAACAAAGAAGCAACTTTAAAAACTTCACGTTACCCGCTGGAAGCGTGAGACTTTCCACTCTGCACCGGACGCCCCCGGCTCGACCTTCAGAAAACAAGCACCTCAGGGAGGACTCCCCGGCGACTGCGAGCCCATGAGTAACCAGAGACGACCCCCCTGCGCCCCCACAGCGACACCTGCAGAAAGAATCCAGAGGCTCCCCCTGACCGCGACTGCCTGTAACAAGGGACCCGACGCCTGGAACCAACACTGCACCCGCAGCCCGCAGGACCTGAAGGAACCGAACTCCAGTGGAGGAGCGACCCCCAGGTGACCCTCTGCTTAGTCCAGGTGGTGGCTACCCCGAGGAGCCCACCCCATGCCTGCCTGCATCGTTGAAGTGACCCCCGGGTCCCTCTATTACTTTCTATCTAAAACCCGACGCCTGTTTGCACACTGCACCCGGCCGCCCCTGTGCCGCTGAGGGTGTACTTTCTGTACCTGCTTGTGTCCCCCTTGGTGCCCAACAAAAACCCCCTGGTCTGCCCCCCGAGGACGCAGGTACTTACCTGCTGGCAGACTGGAACCGGGGCACTCCTGTTCTCCATTGAAGCCTATGTGTTTTGGGCACCTCTGTGACCTCTGCACATGACCGGCCCTGAGCTGCTGGTGTGGTAACTTTGGGGTTGCCTTGAACCCCCAACGGTGGGCTACCTTGGCCCCAACTTTGAGACTTGTAAGTGTTTTACTTACCTGCAAACCTAACCTTTACTTACCTCCCCCAGGAACTGTTGATTTTTGCAGTGTCCACTTTGAAAATAGCTTATTACCATTTTTACAAAGACTGTATATGATATTGCTTTTATTCAAAGTTCCTAAAGTATCTAAGTGAAGTACCTTACATTTAAAGTATTACTTGTAAATCTTGAGCCTGTGGTTCTTAAAATAAACTAAGAAAATATATGTTTCAATATAAAAACCTATTGGCCTGGAGAAAGTCTTTGAGTGTGTGTTCCTCATTTGTTGCCTGTGTGTGTACAACAAATGCTTAACACTACCCTCTGATAAGCCTCATGCTCAACCACACTACCACAAAATAGAGAATTAGAACTAACTATTTTTGCCACTATCTTACCTCTAAGAGGAACCCTTGGACTCTGTGCACACTATTTCTTCCTTTGAAATAGTACATACAGAGCCAACTTCCTACACCTCGCAACCGCCGGATCTGTTGGTTGCCTAACCATATCCTGCTGCTAACTTAATATGGGCTGGACTTGCTGGATATGGAGTTGTCTGATGTCAAATGAATTGTATGAGCTTATTCTAAAAGTTGTTAGTTTAGTTGAAGTATTGATACACAGATTACAGCCCTATCCCCCTTGTATGTATTTGGACCCTTGGGAAGGCACTATCTACTCCCATGTGTACACCACATTGTTCTCCTTTGGAATTTTTGGTTAGTGGATTGGGAGGGGTGGGTAATATTCTGCCAAGTTGCATGTTGGGGGACATGATGTGGGTAAGGGGATGGGTGACATTACACTAAGGGAGAGTAAATGGGAGCAAGAAGAAGAACACAGGCCGTACTCGACTCCCAAAAAACAATACTAAATCACAAATGAGAGTACGGGGTTCTTATAACGTAAGTAGGTCGGTAGTGTATCAATTGTGACACTAGACCACTCGTGTACCTCGACTAGAGGTGTAATGTAGGTGAGCTGTAAAGTGGTGCGTGGTCTGTGAGGGGGATTTCCTTTACGGACTAGGTGGTCTCACACACTATATAGTGTCATGCTTCATCATATGACCACCTAGCCCCACCCAGGTAGGACAGTGCCACCTGGGCAGACTCGACCTCACTGTTAAAAGAACAGGAGGGAGTGCGTAAATTAATTTAATTTCTGGAAAAGGGGATACAGCTATGCTAGGGAAATAATAACACCTACTCAGATACCCGGGTGAATTTTAATAGAGGGTTCTGTGTGGTGTGATTAAAAAGGAATGGGGAACCAATGTGAGAGCAATGACTCACAAGGTCACCTATCTAAAAGAAGTAGCCTAGGCTACTGTCCTACCTGGGTGGGGCTAGGTGGTCTGGATTAATACTGCAGGGTGTGTGGCGTCTCCTGGTAGAGATCGGACACAAAGGATGGATATTGGTATGATGAAGGATAGTGATGCCACACCAGCATGGCCACCTAGTTGGAATTTCCTAACATCGAATGTTAGAGGGTTGAATGACAGTGGCAAAATCCGTAAAGTAGTACTTTATCTACAGTGAAATAAGATCGAAATAGCTATTTTGCAGGATACCCATATGGCTCCCAGTGCAGGGGTACTCACTACTGGGCAAATGAAGGGGGTGTGCTGTGCTGCAGTTGTTGAAGTAAGCCTCAGCAAGGCCTACTAGTGCAAGGGGTTCACCTTTCTCTGCACAAAGTCCTCAGACCATGTAGGAAGAAGTTGGCACAGGAACTGAAATAAAAGACAAAGTTTTTTAACCTCATGAGGTGGTACTACAGTTCAAACAGCACCCTTAGGTAATGTCTGAAGTAGCACACTGAACTGAGAGAGCATGATCCTTTTATACCCACGCAGGGGCTAAAAGAAGGTGGTACAATTATAGAAGCAAGGCTTGTATACATGTAAGGTCATGTGGAAAATGGACAGTCGACAGGTAGGAGGAGCTAACAGTTTTCAATGACAAACAGCTGCAGACCTTACTGAGCATGTGCGAAAGTGGGAGATGCTAAATATAAATTGTCACTAGGCAGATTTCAAGAGTAGTTACCAGAAAGGTAGGACAGAGCACATGGTGAGCACATGGCAGCATGTGGCAGAGAAAATGGCTGCCATGAATACAAAATGGATTCCGCAAAATGTTCACAATAGTTACAAATACAAGATGTCTTCTGCTAATGCTTAATCTAATCGCTGCTAAACTACAACAGACGACCCTTTCAGCATTAGCTGAAGACATTCGTCTTTCTGGGATAATTTAAATATTCATCTTGTATATTTATGCTCATCATTTCAGCTATTTCTTTATCTAATATATGTTGTGCTTTCATTTCTGTAATATTTCTTTTGGTAGGCATACAAGCAGTAATACACATGGAGCAGAACATTGGACCACACTGAATACAGATACAGCATGTGAAAAATATTGCAATCATTACACACAGGATAGTCAGTAGTTTCCAGCCCAGGCGGAAACAAGAGTCCAAAACCATACAGAAAAAGTCCAAGTACCAGTCTCTGTGTGGATTTCTGCAGCAAGCAATTTTATGCAATTTAGATATTGCATCATATACTGAAGGTGAGTGATCGGGAATGAAAACACAGCAACTACTACCGATGATGCGACATGCACCACCTTGGTCAGCTAATATCACATCTAGTACCATACAATTTTGGAGCGCTACAATCCTCGCAATTTGGAGCTCCTCAGTAATATTCCCAAGTGCCAGAGCTGCCTGATTGGTAACAGCTTCCACAACCCTAGTCAATCGTCTCACTTTCCTACTGTTTAACGCAGCACCCACAAAGGGGAACAATCCTAAATTAAAATCAACATATTGTTGCAGGCTAGTATCCGTTTGGTCTACCTCATTTGTACTTATTTCCCTTTTATATCTATTGTTAATGATGTCATTGAACAGTTTTAAATCTCGGTGATATGATGCAGGGGCCAAAAACACAGGGGGTAATAGAAAAGATACATAACACACACCTGACCACCCAACAGGTACTTGGTAATATCCATAGTTACCACAAACAAAATATGTATTATGTGAAGCTGTAAAACTACTATTATTTACACCCTCAATAGTTAAAATCAAGGTACAATCGCTTATCCCTACTGGAATTCGCCCAATGCTACGTATACATAAATCTGCTTTAGTTTTTGTAACAGAAATCACAAATTGTTCTTTCTTGTCAGAGTCTCTTATATTTGTGAAGACATATGGTATTGAAACATTGTCCGGTTGATACTCTTCCCATTCCCATTTAGTTCCTTTGGCTTGGGGATACCCATCTTTGTCTTGGTAGCATACTTTATTAAGGCGAAAAAGAAGTCCGCCCTCTGTACGTTTTCCAGATGCAAACAAAAGCGTGTACCAAGCTTGACAAGAACCATTGTGCGAAAAAGGAAGAGGAATGAAAGGTGTTCCTCCTTTCTTTTGATGCGCAGGTATCATTCCACATACCCAACAGTTAGTAGTATTTGTAGCATTATGAGTATGATGCAACATCTGAATGAAAGTATTATTGAAGTACGATTGACGGTGCTTCTGCTCCTGATAGGGAAGTGTAAAGTAATAGTGATCCTCTGGTACTGGAGTAGTGGCAACAAAAAACTCACGAGCAGGAGCCTTCTTTTCAACAAACCAGGTGATTGTTGCTGTAACCACCAAAACAACAACAAACCCCATAGTACTAATGATCAGTTTGTTATTCATTTTAGCAACAGTGATAATCGACCCTTTCAGAAATGGATTAAAAACAATCGCTGGAGATCTTATCCCTGGGCAGCCGCTGATTTCTTCACCACGGGCCAAGACGGGTGTCACTACTCTAATGCATGGCTGATCCCCCCCCCCTTGCCACATTGGCTCTCCGTTTCACTAACCCAGGGCGGTAGCTCAACCAGTTTTTTCAAAACATTTTCAGATTCTTTCCTCGGTCTCAAATTATATCACAACACTCCAGAAGTCGTATGGTCCGGGAAGACCTTTGCAGATTCGTCAGGTGATATAGCACGGCCTTTCTCCGTAGTCAAAATCTCTCGATGATCGGTCAGCACAGCAGGTTCCACCAAGGTAGGTAGCACTTTCTTGCAGTGAGTACTATGGACCCAATTCCGTCGGTTCATCACTCGAACTGCTGTCCTTGTCGCAAGGAGCACCTGTTCTGGGCCTCGCCACCTTGGTTCCAAGCTGCTGGATCTTTCAAAAGACTTAGGCCCTCGGTCCGGGTTTGGCTGGCGGCAGTAGCCGCCAGCCAAACGGGAATCGCCACTTGGCCGCTACGCGGTCAAAAGACCGCGGAGGCCATTCTGGCTTTCCCGCTGGGCCGGCGGGCGCCCGCCAAAGGAGCGCCCGCCGGCCCAGCGGGAAAGCCCCTGCAACAATGAAGCCGGCTCCAAATGGAGCCGGCGGAGTTGCAGGGGTGCGACGGGTGCAGTTATACCCGTCGCGATTTTCACTGTCTGCAATGCAGACAGTGAAAGTCTTTCTGGGGCCCTGTTAGGGGGCCCCTGCACTGACCATGCCAGTGGCATGGGCAGTGCAGGGGCCCCCAGGGGCCCCACGACACCCGTTCCCGCCATCCTGGTTCTGGCTGTGAAAACCGCCAGAAACAGGCTGGCGGGAAGGGGGTCGGAATCCCCTCCCAGCCGGGGGTAATCTGGCGGGAAACCGCCGGACCCGGCTGGGCGAATACAAAAGGAAGCGCCGCCAGCCTGTTGGCGGTGCTTCCGTGGTCGTCGAGGGTCAGAATGACCCCCTTAATCATCACCTGGTCACCAGGTCGGAGTTCATGGCCTTCACCTGTAGATCTGTCAGGAAGTGCTTCTCGAACCTGTTGATGAATAGAAACCAAATTGTCGGTTAACTGTGCCAAATAATCATTCATCAGGACACAAGGTACATCATATACGGATTTTGGCTTAGGAACTCCCCAAATATTCATTGGCCTCCCAAATACTATTTCGTATGGGCTAAGGCCGAGTCGAGAGTGTGGCACTGACCTAATGGACAATAATGCCAATGGTAATGCATCCGGCCAAGTTAAGGATGTGAAAGCCTGAATCTTCGCTAACTTCAGCTTCAAAGTAGCATTATACCTTTCCACCAACCCTGCTGAATGTGGGTGGAAAACCAAACTTCTGTTTGATCCCTAATCCTTTCAGGACATACTTAATAACTTCCCCAACAAAATGAGGTCTGTTATCACTCCATAAAAGTCTGCAAACACCAAACCTAGGGAAAAATTATTTCAAAAGCACCTTCGCTGTGGTAATGGCAGTATTATCCTTTGTGGGATATGCCTCTATCCATTTACTGAAGACACATACCACCACCAAGACATACTTTAAATTGTTGCAGTGTTCAAGCTGAATATAATCCATTTGTAGAACTTCAAAAGGTGCAGTTGGTGTAGCAAACCCTCCCGCAGGAGTACGTGTCCCTTTACCAGGATTGTATTGTAAACAGATCAAACAAGACTGTACTACTCTCTTAGCTGTACTGAAAATTTCTGGATGCTCCCAAACTTGCGTAAGCAACTTCGTTATTGTTGAAGCTCCAACATGTGCCAGCATGTACAAAAGCTATAGGCAATTTCCATTTATCCATCTGCTTATTCTGCCAACAGCCCTCATCATCCAATTCTCCATTTTCAGACCATTGCTCACGTTCTTTCACAGAAGCAGATTTCTGTATATCTAATACGTCTTGTCTAGCATTATGCCAACGTTCAGCTTGTGACTTCACTACATACATAGAAGTAGTACTTCGCTGCATCGCAGTCTCACGTGCTACGCGGTCTGCAAGAGCATTACCTTGCCCTATCTTATCGGTCACTTTCTTATGTGCACTACATTTCACAATAGCTAGTTTCTTTGGACATGTCAATGCAGTCAAGAGGTTATGCACTAATTCTCCGTGCATTATCTGCATCCCGTGGGATGTGAGAAAGCCTCTCTCCTTCCAAAGCAAACCAAAATCATGAGCCACTCCAAAAGCATAGCGGCTGTCTGTATAAATGTTCACACATAAGTCAGTACTAAGCTCACATGCTCGTGTCAAAGCTATTAGTTCAGCTGCTTGAGCTGACTTCTGTGGTATACGAGCTGTCTCCACTACCGTGTGTATTGTGGTGATTGCATATGCATCTGAGGTCGTACCATCTGGCAACTTCAAACAAGACCCATCAACCCACAATTCCCCGTCTACATCTAAAAGGGGCGTATCTTGTAAATCAATACAACCCTTTGTCTGTCCTTCGGTAAGGAATATACAATCATGTGTTTCTTGTGACTGAGGCTGAGTCACCGGATATGGCAACAAAGTGGCTGGATTTAGTGTTGCACATCTCTTCAGTGTAATGTGAGGAGCCAGCAATGTCAACTCATATCCTGTGATACGGGCGCTAGTTAAATGTTGTGTCTTTGTTTGATTTGAAAGAGCATCAACAGCATGGGGTACTAACACCAACAGCTTATGTGACAAAACTATCCCTTCACTCTGACGTATTGACACAGCTGTTGCGGCAACTGAACGAAAACACCCAGGCAACGCTCGAGCGACAGGATCAAGTACTGCTGAAAAATATGCACAGGGACGCTGCTTATCGCCATGTGTCTGTACTAAAACTGACAATGCACATCCATCTTTCTCATGTACGTAAAGTGCAAAAGGCTTCATGTAATCTGGAGTACCTAACACTGGTGCGGAACAAAGGGCTTGTCGCAGCTGCCTGAAAGCAGTCTCACATTCATCTGTCCATGGGAGGGCATTGGAGTATCTTTAGTCAAAAGTGCTAGCAAAGGTTTGACAATGTGTGAAAACCCTAATATCCATTGCCTACAAAAGGAAGTAAGACCAAGGAATGCCCGAACATCTTTCTGAGTAGAGGGTACTGGTGTGTCTAAAATTGCTTGAATACGATCTGATGTAAGTGCACGGCCCTCCTTAGACAAAAGGTGACCTAAATAGGTTACCTTTGGTCTACAATATTGCAATTTCTTTCGTGCAACTTTATGATGGTGTGAAGCAAGAAAAGAAAGTAAGGACAAAGTGCACTTTTCACATTGCTCAGGGGTATCAGCCGCCAACAAAATATCATCGACATATTGTATGAGAGCCACACCTTCAGGCAAAATTAAAGAATCAAGTTGTCGTTTTAACGCTTGACTATAAATACTTGGACTCTCCGTATAGCCTTGAGGAACTCTGCAAAATCTATATGATCGTTTATTCAAAGTAAAACCAAACAAATATCGGCTGTCAGGATGAATAGGGATCGAAAAGAAAGCATTCTTCAAGTCTATCACAGAGAACGTAGTTGCTGTCGGGGGAACCAAAGTAAGAAGTGTTGTGATGTCAGATACCACAGGATATTGTGGTATCACAATCTTATTAACTTCTCGTAAATCAATAATGAATCGGTAAATCCTAGTATCAGTATCCTTTTTCAGAATAGGAAGAATCGGACTGTTACAAACATTATACAGAACTTCCTCAACAATTCCAACTGCAATAAGATCATGCACAATTCGCGTGAGTGCTTCTTCGCCCTCCTGTGAAATTTTGTATTGAGGCAAACGTGGCAATACAGCCCCCTCCTTAACACTAATATGTACCGGTGGAATAATCATTTGTCCCACATCAGTATCTGAAGTAGCCCACAAAGTACTAGGGAGTGAAGCTAATGCAATATCCTCTTTAACAAGACAAACTCTTTCCATCACTGGATGATTATCATTTAAAATAACATGCACCCCTTCAGGAGAGCATCGTATTGTAGCCCTGAAATACTTGAGCATATCAAGACCCACAATATTGTCTGGTGTATTTGCAGAAAGCAAAAATGGACATGGAGCAGTAAATTTATCAACATGGAATACAAGTCGTTGTGACAATGGGCTAGGGGAAGGTGTTCCATCGAAACCTAGCGATGTAATGGTTAAGCCAGACATGGGAGCCCTTGGAATCAATTGTTTAGACAAGGCGCTACGAGTAGCTCCTGTATCAACCAGATACTGATCAGTAGAACCCAAAACATGTGCTGTAACATAGGGACCCCTCTGATCTACTGGAACTTCAACTGATTCCTTACCCCATCCTAGGCAATCCTATGCATAAGCAGAGTCTTGGAAATCAGGCTGCACATAGTTAGATATCTGGTATTGGTTCCGTCTATCAAAAGTGTTAAACCCATCCTGCCCTCGTACATTAGCATCAACCCTAGCATGATAATTTGTGCTTCTTCTAGGTCCTGAATATCCTGAGCGATTTCTCATTTGTCCCCGACCACGTGAACACTGCTGAACACGTAGTGCTGGACAATCAGCAGCCCAATGCCCAAATTTCTTACAATACGCACACTGATCAACAGACAAATTTGAACGAGTGTAAGAAGAACCATAAGATCCACGTCCACCTCTATCACTACCTCTAAAAGGCGGACCATAAGCTTGAGCCAACATAACCTTCGTCTTTAATTCTTTAATTTTTTTGTCCTCGCTACCTTTTGCTTCTAATTCCTGACGTTCATAATACTGAGCCATAGTCAAAAGAGAAACCGGAGTAGAGGTAGTCCATGAACTTTCACTAGCTTTTAGACGATTAGCTATTCCTGGTAACAGATTTGCGACATATTTATCGACAAACAAATGTCTGCCCGTATCATCTGACAATAACTGACCGCTAAAATCATGAAATGCTTCTTCAAACGTTGTAAAGAAATCAGAGACTGATTCATCTGCCTTTTGCTTACAAGACAGTCCAATCTATCTTTTTAAGGGGAATAATCGTTTTTAACTTAACTAATATGGCTGCAGGAAGATCTAGAATCAACTGATATGGCTTTTTCGCAGGTTCCCTATCCCCGTCCATCTGTTCTAATTCTTTCCATGACGCCCCAAAAACTGCACGATCATCAATTTTACGAACAGTTCTCCACATATCTGGTGGTAATATCAATCCGAAAAATAAATCAATGTCAGCCAAAGTCATAGTACAAGAACGAATTGCTCCCTCAACTTCCTCATAAAAGGCGGCTGGATTTTTCTGCGGGTCAGGTAATGCTGTTTTAAGTGCCATTACATCTGCCCTATTCTAAGGAGTATACACCCAATTATAAATAAAATAACCCTTAGCATCAACAGAAGTTTTATCATCACTTGTACCCAATCCTTTAGGAGGAACATACAAAGGCGCGGCCTCCCGCATTGGTTTCGCGTAAACTATCATAGTCTTATCTGTTCCGAAGATGGAAGCTTGCACCCCGTCGGTCTGAGATGTCCGTGCAACTACATCCACAGCCCTTTTCTCCTCTTGCAAATGGACTGCCACAACACATAATTTCATTAAACGCCTGATTGCATCAGCCACCTGTGAGAAAACAAAAAGACCATCACTCATTTGCTTATGATCAGCTGCTACATCATCGGGCTCTAACTCATCAGAATATTTACGATATAGTTCAATAACTTCTGAGCCAAATGCCTCAGTAAAATATAACTGCTCCTTTTCCGTCCACCCTTTCATGTTGTCTAAAAGTTCAGAAGCAGGGACAACGCTATGAATTGTTTTACGAGCAATAGATCTAAGCTCAGACGCACGGTCAGCAGGCAACATAGAGCGACTGTCTCGCATCTTCTGTTGCTCTGAACTGGAGGCCTTAACTAACTCATGAGGGGCAGAAGGGACGACATATGGAGGTGGAGGGCGATCTAGTAACAATAAATCATCATGTGGTTTATTAAGGATAGGATAGAGAGGTTGCCTAATGGTGTATTGGCCAGTTACCTGTAATTTACGTTCTTTTTCTTCTAGCTCCTTTAAGTCATTTCTTTCTTTCTTTCTCATTTCCAATGCTTTCACATATACATTCTTCCGCTGCTCTTTTTTAAGCAAGGCTTGCTCACGCTTCACTTGTCCACGCACTTCTTTCTCCCACATTCGTACACAGTCAAACATATCTTGCCTAGACTTTCGCTTACACATACATTGCCCACATACTCAGTCTTTCGCAAATCAAATGACCCATGCATAGGCCAACGTAACTCAGGATCCGCACGAGTGTATTTATTCTATAATGTGCTGTACATTATAGAAGAAAGACCATGTTTAACATACATATCTCTATTTGGCGTCCCCTCTGGGGGTGCCGGTTGCGATTCTTCCAGTCTCAAATTGGTACCATTACAAAAGCAACACATCCTACGCGCTAAAAACAGGCATGACAAAAATAGTGCAAAATATGCAATATTATAATCAAAGTAGCACTTAATGTGCTGTTCAAATCAAAATTAAATTGGAGAAAATTCTCCTCATTACCTGCCTATATAAATTGCAATTTATATATCAATTCAAAGGATACAAATTGACTAGTCACCCAAAACACGAGCGCCACAGTAAGTAGTGCTAAACTACATTGCCAAACAAAGGCATCAAAACCCACAGCAAGTGCCGTAAAACGGCTCTTACCAATCACAGGGTGTCCAGGTTCCAACTGCCAAGTTCTAAAATCGACCAAATGGTCACTGCATGACGAATTAACAAAAAGGATCTCAGTCGAGGACCGGCGCCACCTGGATGGTCAAATCAGAAAGAAGGGAAAAATGCTGTGGTTGCCAAGACTCGGGTTTCCTCAGGCATTGATCGTCCGCAGCGAGATCCGAATCCTTCGTCGCGACCAATCTGTTGGGCGTCCGAGTCACCGATGAGTCCCTGTTCGGGTGCCAATTTGTTGAAGTAAGCCTCAGCAAGGCCTACTAGTGCACGGGGTTCACCTTTCTCTGCACAAAGTCCTCAGACCATGTAAGAAGAAGTTGGCACAGGAACTGAAATAAAAGACAAAGTTTATTAACCTCATGAGGTGGTACTACAGTTCAAACAGCACCCTTAGGTAATGTCTGAAGTAGCACACTGAACTGAGAGAGCATGGTCCTTTTATACCCACACAGGGGCTAAAAGGAGGTGGTACAATTATAGAAGCAAGACTTGTATACATGTAAGGTCATGTGGAAAATGCACAGTCGACAGGTAGGAGGAGCTAACAGTTTTCAAGGACTAACAGCTGCAGACCTTACTGAGCATGTGCAAAAGTGGGAGATACTAAATATAACTTGTCACTAGGCAGATTTCAAGAGTAGTTAACAGAAAGGTAGGACAGAGCACATGGTGAGCACATGGCAGCATGTGGCAGAGAAAATGGCTGCCATGAATACAAAATGGATTCCGCGAAATGTTCACAATAGTTACAAATACAAGATGTCTTCTGCTAATGCTTAATCTAATCACTTCTAAACTACAACACAGTGTTCACCACACATATTCGTGGCATCCTAGTCTGGGCGCAACGTGGCTCGGGAGTTAAATTGCAGGAACTGTGCATTGAAACAAATGGCCACTATGTGGTGGCGCGCTGCAGCGAAGGCTATTTTGAAGTGCTCCTGGTAGGGCATTTATGGTCCCAATTATGATGATTCTCAGTTTTATTATTCATTGCAGGCTAGATTGGCCGCTTACGGCAGCTTGCCACTGATTTTTGGGGGGTAAGGTGAGGATTTCAACTGTGTTCAAAGCCCAGATCCAGACTGTTCTAGAGGCCCCTCTAGACAGCCCTCCCAGGCAGCTCACTCATTGGCAGCAGTCGCCAAGGCCAACAGGCTGGTCGATGTTTGGTGATTTTGCTCGCCTCAGAATGTAGGCTACACTTATCATTAATCTGTTCATGATATACACATGTGCATCGATTACAGGTTTGTGTTGGTTAGCCTGCTGTCCGGGGTATGCCAGTGCAACCATCTACCCCTCACATATTCTGATCATTCCCTAGTCCTGCTATCTCTAGAACTGACAGGGGCTCATGCATGGACTTCTGCCTGGTGTTTCCCACAGTTCTCCCTACAAGATGAGGCATTCCGGGATGACCTAGCACAGGCAATTGATTAATTTTTTCATATTAATCTGGGATCAGTCGTTAAATTTGTTTCCATATGGGAAGCCTTTAAGGTTTATATTTGCGGGGTTACTATTGCAAAGCTTGAGGTGGTACTATGTTCTATACGGGGCCGTAGGCAAAAACTAGAGATGGAAATTGCGGCGTTAGAGCATATGCATTGACTACTGCTGATGACACACTGCTGGGCAGATATGTCAGAAACTAGATGAGTACAGTGAGTTGGCTCAGAATGAGGTAACACACTTGAGCAAATATGCAGTCAATAGACACTATAGGGAGGGGGAACGACCAAGTGTAACACTGGCCACACTCATGAGGGGAAGTTACTAAGATAATGAGGTGTTGACAGTACTAGATGATAGGGGCACTAGTGTGTGAATCTTTGCAGGTGACTGAAACGTTTAGAAATTACTATACAGACCTGTATACGTCCCAAATCTCATATGACGATCAGGCCACAACTGACTATCTAGAGCTAAGATTTGGTAGTCTGACCCCTATAGGGAGCATCTTATGGCACCTCTTCGTTCGGGAGAGATTACTGCAGTGTTAAAGGGTATGCCTAATGGAAAGGCACCAGGATTGGACGGGTTGACTGTTGTTTTCTATAAAGCCTATCAGGATTAGCTTACCCCACATTTGGTTAGCCTCTTTAAGGTGATGACATGAGTTGGCTGTATGCCTCCAACCATGCACCAGGCATTACTGATCAAAGTACTTAAACCGGACAAGCCTGCTGAGCACTGCTCTTCTTACTGGCCACTGTCACAATTAATACAGACACAAAACTATTCACAAAAATTCTGGCTAACAGGCTGGCTCCCCTGCTCCCTGGTATAGTGGGCAGGGAGCAATCAGGGCTCATGCCTGGTCGCACTCTCAGTTACAACCTCCAGACCCTATTTGATGCCATCCTGGGAATTGATCCTGCTGTTCGAGCAGCAGACATTTTTTTTTATGCAGAAAAAGCCTTTGACTCTGTGGAATGGGGTTTTATGATTGCCGTAATGCGCATCATCAAAGTGGGATAGGTCTTCCTGAAACTTGTTGGTGTGTTGTATAAAGACCAGTGCGCATACTCATCAAAGGAGTAGTATCCAAACCCATTCACATCACCAGAGGCACGCGACAGGGTTCCCCCCTATCTCCACTGCTGTATGCCCTGGTGGCTGAGCTCCTGGTCTGTTCTTTACGTGAATACCATGCTCATAGCGACATTTGTTTCCCACCCTACAATTTATCTATTTTTGCATATGTTGACAATACTCTCTTATATATCTGAGTGCCGGAGCGAAACCTACCCCTTATTCCTAGAGAGGTGGTGCGCTTTGGTGCCCATTCTGGCTTGCGTGTGAACTGGGAAAAATCTCTAGTATTCCCACTTACTGAGGCCACTAGGCCTGTGCCACTAGAGTTCCCACTCAAATGGACTACAGAACCAGTGCGTTATTTAGATATTTAGGTTCATACGGGTCCTGAAGTGGTTATGCATGAGAACTACAGGAAAGCCACGCAGCATTTGGTGGTTGAGGTGGACCACTGGGCTCATCTCCCGCTCTCACTTATCGGTTGGCTATCCATCATGAAGATGTTTGCACTGCCACGCTTCCTGTTCCTTTTCCTCAATATTCCAATATTACTGCCGGGAGAGCTATTTCGCTCACTGCTCTCGCAGATGCTGCGCTTGGCATTGGTTGGGAAACAGCTGTGAGTACATTGTGACACGCTCACTCCACTCTTCCTTATTTGGCTTGCTAACCTAAATGCACCAATTTTTTAGGCCTATTACAGAGCAGCACAGGCCATGTTCACATATGTCTGACTGCATGAACCGTCTGATTTGCCACATCCGTGGTTTTAGCAAGACATCGCATTTCCGTTATCACTCCCCCATTTTTTGCTATTGCATTATAGACCCACTGGGAACCACGCAGCACCTTCTGCACAGGCTGTCAGGTGTACAGCATGTGCCCTTGCTTTACTCCCCGCGATTGCCATTAGAGTGGTTCACTTGGTATTCAGTGGGGCAAGAACGAGCGATGCTGGAACAATTGCATGGTCCGGGCATACGTTGCATGAGGGACTTTTTTGAGGATGGAGTGCTGCATACTTGGTAGCAGATCCAGGGGCAGGCGCCCGCTCCAAATGCGCTGACTCAATTCCAGTACTGTAGGGCGTGTCATGCATGGAGAGCGCTGTTGTCTGCTGACCTCTCAGGCTCTTTTGAGGTTCCAGCCCTCGCATATTTACTGCAGGCGTCATCACCACAATGGGCAGTGTCAGTCTTATACTCTCACGCCTTGGGAGCTTGAGGGCCTGCCGTCCCCAGGGTGTGTCAGACAGACTTAGGTATCGATATTACTGAAAAACAGTGGGCTTACTGATGCTCTGTTACCCGCACTATCTCCCTCAATGGTCGACATTGGTTAGTTCATTTCAATGTACACCCTGTCTTGACTGTTTAAATATGGTCTGAGATAGAATTCTTGTTGTTCTCGCTGTGGCATTTTGGATGCTGGCTTTGCGCACAGAGCATGGAGTTGTCCAGGTGTACAGTCATTCTGGCTGACTGTGTTTAGTGTTTTGGAGGACATCACAGGAGAGAGATTGGAACATGCACTGCTTCTGGTGCTGCTGGGTTTTGACCGTGACATGGCATGTAGGTGTCACTGACTTGTAGCCATGGGACTTCTGCTAGCCAAGCGTAGGGTCCCAATGCGCTGGATGAAGGGACCGTTTCCTATGCTCATGGAATGGCGTGCAGATATGACGTACGGTATTACACAATCTGATTCCTGTCATGATCTTATGCCACCCCACTGTCGCCCCTGAAATATCTGGGGCCTGTATCAGCACTATATAATGAGAAACTCCGAAGATACAGATGAGGGTGAAGGCACGGGGTAGGAGCTATGGGATTGGTGGGGCAACTATCAGTTATTATAGGTGATGACATTGTGCTGTATGGTGTATGTGTTATGGTTTGATATATGTACCAGTGTAACCCTTGATCTCTGTTGTTCATCCTAGGATCACCTGAATGGCTTAGTGTATATTGTTAGTAACACCCTAAAATGTACTATGTATCTTGTAGAGATGTGATACTCTCATTCATACGTCTTATTGGATGTCTGGTTCATTGTTAATTACATATATGTATCAACTGTGCCCTGCTTGAGAAATGTGAAGGCCTGATGTTGTATTGTTAAACTGGGAAAATGTGAAAATAATGTTTTTAAAAAACTATGATGTCTGTATCCGACTGTGACATGGTATTAAACTTTGTTGTTGGCCTACTGGTGAAATATGAAATGTTATTTTTATCATATTTTGGCAAAATAAACTATGGTATAAATGTGATTATATCCCTATTTGTGAAATATGCAATGCTATTTTAATTATATTTTAGGATTAGACTACCCCTTTTAGATAAAAGGTTTAATCACTTTAATGATTCTTTAAAGATTGTACTAATGTGTACATTAAATATAACTTTAACGATTGAAATAAACACTGACTGGCTTTGTCTGCTAGACCCTTGAAGTAATGTGTTAAAAGGTTTTCGATACTTTAAAATAATTACATATACACGTGCACTAGGCAATACGAAAGAATAGGTTAGAGGGCGTCCTTCCATCCTTATTAAAAATAAGATTCCTTTCGCTACATTCTCTTGAAAAATACATGTAGTCTGTTAACCTAAAAACTGCCTGTAATAAGAGTTAATGTCATTTCATTTTATTTTTAGGTCCTGTATATACCAAGGCCTTTTGATTTTATTAAAATGATATGTATAATATAAACACTTGAGCCACCTGTCTTCATTCACTGGTGTCTTGTTAAGCCATTCACATTTTTGTTCCACTCACTACAGAATACAGTACAGGGCAATTTTTCAGCCCCCTTCAGCCATTGGCTAACTTTAGTGTGAATTACGGCATTATGCCTTTCTAGAAAGGTGCACATTGACACACAAAGTAGTGCCCTTTTGTTCCCAAGAACTGCTAGGGCAATAAGCGCTTTTTAATACAAAATAGTTTTACTTTCTGTCAATGTTTTTATTTTTTAGATTGATGAGGGCCCAGCAGCTTCCCTAACAATAAAGTCTTGCAAAAGCAACGGCAAAACAAAAAGGCTTGTGACCAACGTTAGATCTATTGGTTTTGACAAGTCTTGTTTTTAACTTATGTTTACACCTAAATGATGTACGGAACAAACATTAAACACATATTTAAATGGCTCATAATGAAGAATGCACAAAGAGTTTGGGTCGCTTATGCCAGAACAAGGAACTAGAAACTGTCAGGGAATTCTTCATGGAGGAATATATGTTGAGTTGGAAGGTTGTGTCTTGTGGTATGTATTGGTTTGTTCTATTGTGATCTTACTGACAACCAGCTAGATGGCGTTTCTGCTCTGTGTTGCCTGCAGGTGTTTTATCTAATGTGCTCTGTAAGAGGTTGCATTGGTGCTAAGTATTGCCGGGGAACTTGTTAGCCTTTTTAGGTATTTCTGAGCTGTGTGAGATTATTGTGATATGCTCTTTAAATGCACCATTAGGTTGTCCTTTAAAGCACAGCTAAGAACTGTTCTGGTGGTTTTAACAATCAGAATAACGAGTGCACTAAGCAGTCGCTTAAATGAAGAGTCAGCATTAGGTTTGAGAAAAATTACATTGCCAATCATTTTCTATGAAGAAAGGGTAGATGGATTGGTATTTCAGTGCTGAAGACATGTGATGCTCTTGGTTGGTCTGTGTCAAGTGTCTGTAAGGTTTTGGCCTCCAGCCAAATCACCGACATTGTGAACAGGAACTGTCGTTTTGGTTTTGACAGTGTCACGCTTTCATTGTGCATTAATGTAGATGTGGCTTACCAGTGTTTGGATGGGAACAACAACAAGAGGTGAATTATCTTTGCTCGCTCGCTTGAGTGAAGTGATTAGTAGGCTCCTGGGGCAGGGTGCGCCGTCAATGAGAGGAAAGGTTAAAGATGAGAGTGAGGAGGGTGTAGGAGGGAGATCATGAAAGACATCTTGGGATGGTCATTGAGTAGAAAAGAAGAGCGCTCTTGCTGATGATGCATCTTTCTCTCACGAGGCAGGTGTTTCTCACACAGGGTCAAGGGCCAGGTGCTGGAATGAGGTGGTGCGGGAATGGAGTAAAAAAGATTAGTTAAGAGATGAGCAATTGTTTCCAGAATGAATATATGAGGGAATGGCTGAATGTCATATAATTTTAAGTAAAATATTGTCTGTCAGGATTAGGGCATCCTAAATGTCGTTTACAAGTGTATTGTCCAATAATGTGTAAATTATCCATTATTAACCCAAATGGGACAATGGTTTTGGAAAATATATTAACGACACAATATTTCTGCGAGACAATATTTTTATCATGATATTCTGGTACTTTACAACGAGATTCTGCAAATGATACTTTTGCATATTTAGAGGGCTGGTTAATCCTCTCAGTAGAGAGCAACACTTCCAGTTTTGTATTCTACGACCCTGTATTCTATTCCTGACCTTACCTCAGACTTCAAATGTTGATGATATTTAGCTCTAGTTAAAATGTTTTATTAACTGAGAGGGCTCTCTCATTTCAAAATCATCACCTAATGAGGACCAGTGCTTTCAGGGATTTCCTGATCTCCGCTTAGAATATCGATTATATAACTGCAGACATACTGGTAAGCAGTATGAAAACAAAATAAGATCAAAGAAGGTTCGTTCACTTGTGTGGAAAAAATAGAAGGCACCAATCTAGCTTGATGTTACACATTCTTCTAAGGTCATATTGCTCCTGCCTAACCTCCTTTGCATTATCAGAATGCTCTAAATCAATCTGTTGTTGAGGCCTCGTTTGCACTATAAAAAGACCTGCAAATAAATAACATGACACTGCACATCTAATTAACCTACTATTGCACGGACCTCATCACTTTCGTAAATATACATTATGAATGGCACTGTGAGTGTGGTGTGCACTGGAAAGCTCACTAAGGGCAGACACTTTTAGGTCTCACCTTCCAGACAGCACAAGTCTGTGAAAGATCTACTGTGGGTGTACAAACGGTTCGTGGTCTTACTGCTTACCCACTGCTTGCTATTAGTTGTATTTATTGACACTCTCATTTGCTTGCTTCTTATTTGATGGCTTGCCTTCCCCTTCGTCTGTTTGTCCCTCATCTAGAACATAGCCTTTTTACCATCCATTTGATCTGATAGCTTGTATCTTTACACTGCTCAGATTTAGAAAACTACTTTTTGCTGTTAGCACTTCATGAGAGTACATTTGTTTTCTAGCTCTCTTCCTCCTGTGTTGTTTCCCTCCCCCAGACAACTTGCATGCCACGTGCGCATCCTTTCTCTCTTGTGTGTTTTTCCCTGCCCCTTCCCTCCATGTTGCTCTTTCCCTTTACACTTTTTTTTATGCTTCTTTGTCCACCCTGAGCTGTGTGTTGCTCTCTCCTTTGTGTGCTGCTTTGCCCTATCTCCACCCACTTGGTTTTGTTTTTATTTTATGCTCCACCCTCATTGCATGTGCACACCTGTAGAATGATGAGAGCAGCAACAGCAGCTCTGCTATCACTTCCCTTTTTTTGTTGATGCTGTCCATTATATGCAAACAGCACTGGCAAAACCAAGACCTATTGGCTTTACCAATGCTTGCTTGTGTGGGGGGAAGTTTAAGAGGACGGTATTGTTGAACAGTGACTAGGGATAGTAGTAGGATGCCAAGCATTTCCTTTTTTTAGGCTGAGCACTGAAGGGAAGAATTCTTCTGAGGGCGATTGTGAGGGCGGCTTGGCAGAAAGGTATTTTTCACTACTGAGGGGAGGTAGAGGGAAGGGTACTGCTGAGGAGCAATATCAAGGGTAGCAGGGTGCCAGGAATGTTTTTTGAGTGGGACAATTGGGAGGGGTCGAGGAGCCCTCATAAGAGTGTGGTAGGTTAAGGTGCACAGCAGGATGCAGGTACTTTAGGTGGGGCTCAGGGACCTGAGTCCACATTGTGTGTGGTTCTATGAGTTCTTTACCTCTGTGCTGCAGGTCTGAACAGTGGAAGAGGATTTAGGATGACAAGTACAAAATAAAACGTGAAATTGTAGATGGGTAGTTGTCAAATGCATGGTGTTTTCCAAGTAATATCATAGACAAATTAAGATTCGGTCTCATTGGCTGTTTAATATCACGTGGACACCTCGGTGGGAAACAAACCTGTTATTTACAACTACCCATCTATAATTGTAAATATTTACTCTGAGCAGAAGTGTGGAAATGACAAGAGCAGGTGAGGTAATTTCTGTAAATGCTTTGAGCTGATTTAACCCTGGTAAGTATTTTACTTAACTTGTAGGGCGAAGAGTCGTACCTGCTTTTTCTCTATGTATATATACATATAATACATATGATGTATATTTGAATATTTATGGCGTTTTTGTGTTTCTGTGACCACAGGCTTAACCTTAGATTGTAAGGATATAATCACATTATCTTAACCATAATAATTACAATAGCAAATCGATCGAAACCATACCAGACCTTTCCACTGAATACCTCGAAAAACAAGACTTAATTCAAGAAGTGAAGCAGGTGGAATTGGCATACAGGAATATCCACAGCATGTAATTTCCTGGATGTGTCTGACAGTGATATATCCAAGAATACTTCTGTCTAATCAGCTGCCTGTCTACAGTGACAATGGCTTCTTCCAGTTCTATTATTTCACAAAGAAAAGGATGTGCTGGCACTGAAAAGCTGGAGACATTTATAAATATAATTAGCAGCGGGCCGCTGCCAGTCAATAATCTGTCCTTGGCACTGGGCACTAACTAATAGAGATTAACAGCGACTGCAGTGAGATGACTGGAACTCTCAGACCAGCCCCGCAGTTCTAAGGAAATGCATGAAATAGAAAGGAAATAACAAAAAAAGTGGAACTGCCTAATGGACTGAGGCTGCCATTTCCGTACCAGCTTCATCGTTGCAGCTCTACCTGGCCATCAGCACACCTCTAGCCTCCTGGGGAGGTATTAATGTACAGTGCTGCTTCGCCAATAGCGTTTTGTTTCTGTTTTTATTAGTCTCACTGAGAGGTTGTTGGTGGCATTCATTAGTCTTGCTTTATATGAGCCTTGCGGTCACAACTTTGCAGCAATCATGTATAATACATATAGTTCAGCAGAACACGACCTCAAGGGTACATTTTATAGCCAAAGCACTAGGGCAAAGAAAATGTAAACAATAATGAGAAGTGAAGGAAAGCGTTCGTGCAATACCATACTTCCCAAATCTCAGTTAGAGCCATGATATTTCTAAAATCTGAAGAATACAATTGACAACTGTTTGGAATTTTAAAATCCTTCCACCTTTGTTCTGATATTGGTGATGTCATCAGGATAAAACGTGTCTATTCCGTGCTTTTATTATTCTGTGGAATACTGAAACTTTTGCCCAAGTGAACGAATCCATCCCTGAGTGAACTAATCCACGGTGTCAATTCTACAGGTAAACTGTATGTACACGCATGCTAATGAAGTGGCCCATCCAGGAAATCTCAGCCGTGGGTCTGCCATACACTGCGCACGGGCGCGGCAACCCGTTTAGACGGACTACTGAAGGGATACAATTTCACGTTTTTCAGAGTTGGATGCCACGAATGTAATGTTATGTTTTGCTATCAGAAACTATACAGCACACTTTTAATATTTGTACGGTCTTGTAAAGCTTTCACAGTCTGGCAGCCCTCTCACGCACTTCTGGAATTTCTCACTGGCCTGAACCATGCTAGTCTGATGTCATCGTGTCTGGCCAGTGAACAAACTAACCTAAGCATCCATCTTACCTGCATTTGTGCCAGGAGAGTGCTTAATGGCCCAGTGTTAGGCCATGGAGTGCTTCCACCTGCTGTCAGACTCGGGTGAATGACATCTGCACGCTAATCTCCACAGCACTGAGCATCGGTGAGAGTATCCAGAAAGAAGCAAGCCAGAGACATGCACACCACCTTCCATCAATAGAGTCAGTAGCACACCACGCACCTCCGTATCTCTACACACTCATGCAGGTTGGCAAATAGCGACAAGACCAGACCCCACACCTCCGAAGTATGAATATATGATATGAACCCCAAATCACAATAAATCAGTAAGGAAGACAGATTGAGAGCCTGGGTAATCACCCATGAAGGCACACACAAGGAGCAATCGAATACCCACTAGACAAATAAGGGTAAATATTCTCAGGATAGACAACAAAATGAAACCAGGGGTACTAATACACAGACACAATCTGATAGTCATCTGTCATTGACACCACTCCACATAGTGCTTGAAACAGTATGTGAGGTGATGGCTGCACATGAATATATGAATTAACTCTCATGCTTTAGGAAATGAGAATTTGTACAACCGAAACTTTTAAACGTGTTGTAGCATACAAAGTGTGAAAAATGCAACTAGAAAGCACAAAGGGGGTAGAATTATGAAAGTCAAGCTGGACACAATATGACAAATGATGGTGTTTCTTTTAGGTCTTGGCTGTAGAGAGCTTTAACTGTCTGAAAGGTACACCTAATCGTTCTGATTTATAACATACTTATTGTGGAGTTTGTGTCAGTCCCTGGCCCATGATTGTATGGTTTTGTTGACTACCTTTGTTGTCTGCTCATAATTCAACGGCTTTCATTCGTATTTTTGATTTTGTCTCACCAGGAGCATTTCAGTGTCACAGTGTTCTCATTGGGTGAGTTGTATACTTCTTTTGCATTCTTGAGGAGAATCTTTTTAGGTTTTGCCTGTGACAATGCATACGCTCTTGATTCTGACAGATATTGTTTACTACAAGGGGCTTGGAGTCTGCTCACTGCTTACCATTTGTGGCTTCACTGTCACTCTGATTTACTGCCTCCAAATTGGGCAATACATGCTGGCTTTGCCTCTTCTTCTCTCTTCTGGAGCACAGACCAAGTACTGACTGCTTCATCTTGATTAGAGGCCTTCTGCTGCTGGCGCTACGGTTGAGGTATTTTTTTCTTTCTATTCTTCTCTTGTTGTCCTTATTGTTTCTTTCCTCCCATCCCTCACCCCTTCTTACCATTTTGCCTCTTCCCTCCCACCCCATCCTCCCATTGTCTGTGTTGCTTTTTCCCTCTCACTCCCCACTCTCCCGTTGTCAGTGTTGTCTCTTCCCTAACACCCCCACCATCTTGTTGTTCATGTTGCTTCTTCCCTCCCATCTCCACCCTCCCGTTGTCCGTGTTGCCTCTTCCCAGTCCTTTTGTTTGTGTTGCCCCTCCACCTGATGTAAGAAAAAATGCTATGCTACACCTTTTTTCAACTTCCCACTCCCCTGTAAACTAGATTTTTGAACTTGTATTATTCGTAATTTTTGCTCATCATCAGCCACCGGTGCTGCTGTGCCTTTTTGTGACTGTCGTTTGCAATTTGCTTAATGCTAGACTGGCCCAGATTTTTTTACCCTGTATCCTCCTGGCATGGTGCAAATACTGATTAAAAAAAAGTCCTTGGGTAAGTCCTACGGGGATGTGCACTGGACCATACATGGGAAACATGCATTCGTCCCAGCCCGCCCAATGTTTTTGGAGCATCATCCGCTACCTTTTTTTCCTCACCAAGACAGGCAGTTTCCATTAACTCCTTCATTCTTCCAAGTTGAATTGTTTATTCTGGAAAAGACTAGCGGCCATTCTACAGTATTAGAGTTAAAACCCCACATAAAAGTGTCTCTGGGATTTCCTTTTTTTACAATTTAAACATTGCACTGTTGTTGAAGAATTCACTTCAAATGCACGTTTTTCCCAATTCCTTTCCAAAACTCTATGTTTTTCAGAGACCCACGAAGCATGGCTAAGTTAGGCTTATGCTAGCTGCCAAATGCGCCTTGTTCAGTTTGGAGGGCTACATAGTGTTTCTGCACACTCATTCATTCACTCCTCTTTTTTAAAAGACCGTCATTCTTAAGACTCTCTTTACCCATTAGTGAAGGGCGCATGGCAATTTAAAGTCCACAGCTAAAAGGAAATTCGAACAGCCCTCGACATACTGGCTGTCCAGTGTACACCACATATGTAGGCCTGAAGACACTAGCTGCTATTGTCTGCCAGGGAAATAAGGTCGTAGGAACACCACAAAACCAATGAAATGCACAGCAATGACAGTGTCTTCAGCGTGCTCTGATTGTGGGTCTCAACCCTGCCCATGAGGGCGAGGACGAAAAGAGTTCAGTTCAGATGCCCTGCTCATCCAATCCTTGATCTCTCTGCAAAGTGGGCCTGTGTATGTGATACTATGGTTTAGCCACGCAGCTACTGGCCTACTCGAGGCAAGACAATAGACCATTTTCACTGCTGTCTGTAATTTTTTACTTGATTCGAGTTTGACATATGATGATGTTTATTGGCACGTATTTAAATGCACACTACAAACACTGACGTCCCTTGATATGTAAATATTAGTTTCTATACCCAGCCTGCTAAAAGGCACGCATGTTACCAACCTGCATTTTCTGGTTTGTCCTGTATAAATGTTCAGAAATATTATTGTTACTACTAATAATATTATTATGTGAAAAATCTGACCGTTGACCTCGATATGTCACCCAAAGCTGGGGCAGGCTACGCTTCCCCTACTGACTGACAATATAGCTGTCGTGAACATTGTAGAATTCATTGTTACGTTTGGTTTCTATAGGACAAGATTTATGTTAAACACAGGTTTTTAAATCTGGGTGTTCTCTGCTCTGAGGTCAGAGAAACATGATACTGGTCTCCAAAGTCCATACTCTTTGCCGATGGTGGTCCCCCATCTGCCCCAGGTGCTTGCAAGTGTCAGTCAGCATGGAGCCAGCTCTCTACTTTCTGTGTGAGAACGGATTGTGCAGCTTCAAACTGGAAGTGAGAAGGGATGAGCAGATGGTGGTGGGTGTCGATGGCAGGACTCCAAGTCATTTTGGATCTTTCTTCTGTTGCAAGATGTACTATGGGGTTACCAAGAACATAAAGGGTCTTAGAACCCTCTCATTACTTACTATTGGTTGGTTTTGCTGTTGCTAATATATGCCTGTTCTTTATTCATGTTCAAGTGTGTATGTCCTAACCTCTTCAACATCTCTTTTGATTGGCTGGCTTCTGTGCTTCCACTACTTGCTTTTCAAGCATTACATTTTTATTTTGGGTTAAGCACTGCATGGGGTTGCATGTGTTTTTCTAGCATTCTTCGTCCTATACTTTTCTCCCCTTAAATATTATGTTGCCTTCTGTCGCCCATTTTCATCTACCCTACACTGTTCACTCACACATCTTAGTATATTCCCTCACTACTTTTTTGCCTGCGTGCTTCTCTCTCTGCCTGCTCCACATTGCTCTCTCGCCCAATGCTTCCCCTCCTCATCCCCGCTCTCTGTGTTGCTTCCTTTTGCTTCCTTTCCTCTATGGCCTCCTCTCTTGCCTATTGCTTCTCCTTTCCACCCCTGCCCTCTGTGTTGCATCCTCCCACCTCTGCCCTCTCTTTTGCTTTCCCCACCCATGCCCTTCTGTCTCACCTGTTGCTTCTCCTCCTCATCCCCACCCTCTGGGTTGCTTCTCCTACCTGCGCCCTCCTACTCTTTCACTCATGGCTTTCCCCCTCCTGCCACTCTCTAAGTATCTTTTGTCCCCCAGCTTTCCTCCCTCCAACTGTGCCCTCTGTGTTGTTTTCACCACCCTGCTTTAAAAAAGAAATGCTTGTGCACTGCTTTTTTTACTTATTGATTTAACCTGGTAAAAACAAATAGTGTTGCGATGCCCATGCCTACAACATGACACCAGTGCCATGTCATACTGCCTATTTTATGTTTTCCTTAGCCATGCTGCAGAGCCAACAGCCCAAAGATGGGGCCTATTGGGCTTGCCAATGCTTGTTAAATCATGCATGCAGACCTCTATACCTGACTGTCAAGATATTTTGCCATCACACACCACAGAGCGCACCACAACACAAAACATACATTTAGAGGTCAGTGAGTTGGAAATTTGACAGGGAAAGCTGAGCCAGATCGTAGCCAATGCACGAGCCGAGCCATGGAAATGTTTGGCATGTAAATTGTGCAACAAACATGTAAAATATGGTAAAGTCTCCTCAAAATTCTAAAAGGTTTATTTTTTTAGCACATGGAACATTTCACCTTAGTACATCATATTTTGTCACATTGTTGGGCATTTATAAAATGTGATAGTTTAAAAAAAACTGTGAACTTAGAAACATTCAGGCCCTCATTATGACCCTGGAGGTGAGTGATAAAGATGCGGTAATACCGCCAACAGGTTGGCAGTAAGTTCCGCCAAATTATGACCATGGCGGTGATAACTCCCATTGACAGCCAATGTACCACACCAGCCGCCACGGCGGAAACAACACTCACCACGGCAGTAGCCTCCAACAGCCAGGCGGAAGACAAAGTAGCGCCCACCATATTAAGACACCGCAAACTTCCACCTTTTCTGGGGTGGTACCAACGCCAACAAAAGCCTGGTGGAAACAGAGCTCAGAAGTGAAAGGACTCACCATTGGAGACACAGTGAAGAAGTATGCCGCCATGGAACACGAACTGCAAGTTTTCCCAATGATCTTCTTCGTAATGCTCCACCTGGAACACAAACGCCGACGAAGACAATGACGGTGAGTACTGCCGCCTTGCGCACAAGGGAGGGTGGGAGGAAAATGAGAGTGTCACACACACGCATGACACATACCCAACACACACACACACACACCATACACACAACCAGCCGCACACGTAAACCAATGGCACACGGCACACAGCATAATAAAACACGGACCAGATTGGTGAAGTACTGAAAATGTATTAGCATAGCAAAACACACCACACAAACCAAATATATTTACAGATGTACATAAAGGGCCAATGCCCAGTCCAAAGTCACAAGGGCACACAAGGCCACAGGGAAAAGTCCAAGGCCCAACCTGTATCCTGACACATCCGGAGAGAACACTGCAGGAGCAACATTTTGCAAGTGGGAAGGCACCTCAGGGGGATGGGGGCACCTCAGCTGAATGCTGGAACTTCTACACTGGTTCTGGAGGGGGCTCCATGCCCATTGCTCTGTCCTGGGAAGTCCAAGGCCACAGTCTCTGGAGTGGGTGACTTCCCCACTGGTTCTAGAGGGGGCAACATGCCCATTGCTCTGTCCTGGTGAGTGCAAGGCCACAGTCTCTAGAGTGGGTGACTTCCCCAATGGTTCTGGAGGGGGCTCCATGCCCAATTCTCTGTTCTGGGTAGTGCACGGCCACAGTCTCCAGAGTGGGTGACTTCTCCACTGGTTCTGGAGGGGGCAACTCGCACAGCAGCCCCTGGCCTACATGGTGTCCGCCGGTAGTGACGGCTGCACTGTGGTGGTGGATGGAGGAGCCTCCTGGGCAGCCTCTGCACTCTCTGATGGCTGCACTTTGGTGGTGGATGGAGGAGCCTCCTCGGCAGTCTCTCCACTGTCTGATGGCTGCACTGTGGTGGTGGATGGAGGAGCCTCCTGCACTTCCTCAGCTTCTGGTGGGGGCCTGTGACAGCTGGTGGTGGTGGAGGTGTCAGCCTGACAGCCTCTGTTCGCGTAGAGTGCTTTGTCTCCTCCAGTACATGGGGTGTAGATCCCTTACCCTTCCTGCCAGGGGTGGATGGGCTCTTCCCCTCTCTGCCTGGTGGTGCAGGCTCCTTCCCCTTCTTTACAAGTGGTACAGGCCCCTTCCCCTTCTTTCCAGGTGGTGCAGGCTCCTTCCCCTTCTTTCCAGGTGGTGCAGGCTCCTTCCCCTTCTTCGATGGAGGTTTGGCATCCTTACCACCACGAGTAGGTGGTGATAGCCACTGTCCCCGTGAACTGTTTGGCTGAGGTGCTGGGCTGTGTCCTTGGTACCCTGCTTATACGGGCAGGACGGGGGGAAGTAGTAGGGAAGAGGTCAAATTGGGAAAGAAAAAGCTTTTTAGGGACGGTGGGGTGGGATAACAGAGGAGTAATGGGAGTGGAGGATGAGGGAGTGGTTTTTGGAGGTGTATGTCTGCTGGACTTGGTGCAGGTGCATGGGCAGTATGCTGATGTGAGGTGGATGGCGCTTGGGTTTGTGAATGCTTGTGTTTGTGTCCTTTAGGAGGAGGGAGGACAGACAGGGCAGGAGAGGACAGAGGAGACGCGTGCATGGCTGTGTGGAGGTGTCTGCCAGTGTGGTGTGTGTTTTGCTTGGTGTGGTGATGCTGATAGTGGATGTTGATGTAGTGCATTCAGGTGTGAGTGTGGACGTGACTGGGAGGGAGGAGGAGGGGAGACAGTGGAGGCAGTGGATGTTGTCATGTCTGCAACTGTATGTGTTTGCATGAGTGCTTGTGGAATGAAGTGTGGTGCTTGTGTTTGCCTGTGACACTCTTCGGTGTTGTCTTGTGTGCATGCTCATCTATATGTGTGCCTGGGATGGGTTGGGGTTGAGGAGAATGGGACTGGGAAGTGGGAGTTGGAGGGAGGATGGTAGAAACAGGGACCATGGCTATCATCAGAGAGGAGGCCAGAGCCTGAATCGATCTCTGTTGGTCCGCCAATCCACCGTGAATGCCCTTCATGAATGCATTGCATTGCTGCATCTGGGATGCCAGCCCCTGGATGGCATTACTATGGTTGACTGCCCCACAGAGATGGATCTCAGGAGGTCAATGTCCTACTCACTCAGGGAAGCAGGGCTGGCTGGGGCAGGGCCTGAGGTGCCTGGGGTGAAGGAGATGCCTTCCCTTCTGGGTGAGCGGGCATGGGCAACTCGCTAAGGGGCTACTGGGAGGACGGTGCTGGTAAGGGGGGTGGTAGCTGTACCTGCAGCTGGGGTGGTCACAGAGGTGTCTGCCACCACCAGGTAGCAACTATCGGAGGAGGTATCAGAGTCTGTGTTGTCTCCTCCAGTCTCCTCAGTGGTGCTCCCCTCACCCTCTGTCCCAATGATTTCCTCGGAGTCAGTGGACTCTGCCTCCAGGGTTCTGTGGGATGCAACTCCCTCTGTCACCGGTGCCCCTGCTCCTCCGACAGATGATGCTAATGCACACAAGGACAGGATGACAAAACAAGAAAAGGGGGAGAGACAAAGGATACACTTGGTCAATGACTGCACCAACACCACCATTGGCATGCACACCACCGTCACACACAGGAAACAGGCTTAAGCACTATGCATTGCACTACCACTGATATGGCTAGTCACTAAGGCAAGACGAGGACCACACACCGCCAACTGCAACATACCTGGGGCCCACAATGCCCTGCCTGAAATGGACTGCTAACAAGCTAGGTTACCTGTATTTGCCATGCAACCATTACCCTAGAGATGACCCACGCTGCAATGTTTGGCCTGGCCTTAGGGGCACCAGCTAACACACATCCACTCCCCGGATACCATCCCACCGGCCAAAATATGTAATGAAAACCACTGTATTCACCCCCTTGGGGCTGCTGTGATTCCCTCAAGTGCACATCCAGCTCAGGGTAGGCCACTGCCAGTGTCAGGCGAGTCAGGGTCCGACGGACACCCCTCCTCAGTTGGAGGCCATCCTCAGCTGGGCCTCTGCGGTTTTCCATGCCCACCGTCTCAGGTCCTCCCACCGTTTCCGACGGTGAGAGGTAATACATACAGGAAAACGCCATTAAACAAATAGTCCAGCCTGTCACACACATGGCCCACCATACCCGATTCTATCACCAGTGTACACACATAGGCCATCTCACAACATGTACACTGCCAACAGACAATCCCCGCCCCCCACCCACACTTGCACAATGCCTTCACACATATCTCCATGCATTCATGCCACATGCATCGTGCCCAAAGTGTACTCACCTGTTGGTCTGGAGGGCCATGCAGCTGTCCGTACTGGGGTAGGACCCCATCCACCTGTCGCTCCATCTCCTGTGAAGGGAAGGCTGGGCCCCTTTCCCCCATCACACGGGCCATGGTAGGTTCCAGACACAGGTCACAGCAGCACACGCAGTGTAGGTCTTCTCCTGTTGATGGTCAGGAAACAAGTGAGAACTGAGTTAGGAAATGGTAGTCACTTCTGCGGTGGTGTACACCGTCACCACTGGCGAACATCCCCATTGACCACTGTACTCCATAGGGCCCAATATTATCCAATAAGGAATTGCATGGCGGTGCAAGACCACCTACTGCCACAACGCCAAACGTCGGCGGAATTACCTCACTTCCACCTGTCCCTCCATACAGGACAGGTGGTCGCCATTTCAGGGGGGGAAGAGGCCTATTGACAGTTACTGCGTCTCAGGTTAAATGGGCACATACTTCGACATTTACACTCTCCCAATACATAAGTACACCATGTGGACTGATGTTGTGGTTTAATTGTTCAAATTTGTACAGCCTACTCACTCTTGTGTACCTTAGATACCTACCGCTGTGGATGAATTGGAGGTGGAGACATACCCCCGTGTACAGACCCCTGTTGGACGTAGCTGCACTGGAGGACAGGCACATTATCTTCACCTATAGACTGGACATGGCCACAATCACAGAGCTGTGTGCCCAGTTGGAGCCTGACCTTATATCTGCTATCCGTCATCCATCATCCAACTGGGATCCCCCCTCTTGTGCAAGTGCTATCAGTGCTCCATTTCCTGGCAACAGGTTCTTTCCAAGTGACAGTGGCTTGGCAGCAGGAATGTCACAGCCAATGTTCTCAATAATGCTAGCAAGAGTGTTGTCTGCCCTGGTAAAACACATGTGCAGCTACATAGCTTTCCCCCAGGTGGAAGATTTGGCCACAGTGAAGGCCGTATTCTATGCAATGGGACATATCCCCAATATTGGGGCGATTGACGGGATACATATTGCGTTTGTTCCCCCCTGCCAGAATGAACAGGTGTACAGGAATCGTAAGAGTTTTCACTCCATGAATGTGCAGATGGTGTGCCTGGCGCACCAGTACCTCTCCCATGTCAATGCTAAGTATCCTGGGTCAGTGCATGATGCCTTTGTCCTGAGGAATAGCAGCATCTGAAATTTGATGGCCCAACTACAGAGGCACAGGGTGTGGCTAACAGGTGAGCCTTGGTATCCACTCAGTGTATGTTAGTGTATGACTCTGGTGTTAACCTCATAGGATAGTGTGTGGCTAAATGTTGTCCCTCAATACCTGCAGGTGACTCTGGCTACCCAAATCTATCGTGGCTGCTGACCCCTGTGAGGAATGCCAGGACAAGGGCTGAAGAACGTGATAATGAGGCACATGGGCGAACTAGAAGGATCATCCAGAGAACCTTCGGCCTCCTGAAGGCCAGGTTCAGGTGCCTCCATCTGACAGGTGGATCCCTGTGCTGCTTACCCGACAAGGTCTGCCAGATAGTCGTGGCATGCTGCATGTTGCACAACCTGGCCCGAGACGCCAAGTACCTTTTCTGCAGGAGGAGGAGACTGAAGATGCCCCTGTGGCTGCAGTAGACCCAGATGACAGTGAGGATGAAGAGGCTGAAGATGAGGATGAGGACAAAAGAACCACAGTTATCTGTCAATACTTCCAGTAACACACAGGTGAGTCAGTGCAATTTCACATTTCAATGACTATTGGTGTATTCTGTGTGGCTGTGGCATGATGGCTCTCCTGCACATTGTCAAGGATCTGGGCCATCGGATCCTGGGAATGTTGGTAGGCTCCCAGGATCTCGGAGAGTGCCTCCTAGAGAGTCGGTTCCCTGGTCCTGTCCTCCCCCTGGAGCACAGCAGTCCTCCCAGTGTCCCTGTTGGCCTGTGCCCCTGTCCCCTGAACGGTGTGCCCACTGCCACTGAACGCCAGGTCCCTATCTTGGGGGCGAGGTGTGGCCTGGGGTCCCTGTACAGGTGAGCACACTGCTGATTGACGTGTCCTGGGGACAGAGGTGTGGGTATGCTGGGTGGGTGCTGTCATGTTGGATCCTAATGGGGGAGGCTCTGTGGTGTACTGTGATTGTGCTTGGTTGACCATCTGTCCAGTGGTCCCTGATGGGCCAGGCAGGTCCTCCAGAACCTGAAGTCCAGAGTTACTGTCATCACTGGGGGCATCTTCTGTTGGGGGACTGGATATTCGTGGCACCTCCTCTCCACTGACATTGGTTTGGGTACCTTTGGGGATGTAAATGATGTATTATGCTTCATGTATATGACATATTGTACTTCCCTGGCTTCCCTTCTATCGTTGGTGTTGCCCTGCCACCTTTTGCTTGTGTATGGTGATGTACTGTGGGAATGTTAGTTTCCCGATGCTGTGCATTATTTAGTGATGGGTGTTCCTTGCAGTGCTGGGAGGGGTGTCCATGCATTGGTATAGCATGCAAGGCATGGCATTGGTGTTAGTCATATGTGTAGGTGCAGTGTGTGGGATGGAGTGGAGTGATGGGAGTGAGGGTGAAGGGGTGTGATGGCATGCAGGTATGGGGGGTGATAAGTGTTAAATGTTGACTTACCAGTGTCCGGTCCTCTGGCTACTCCAGCGTGTCCCTCAGGATACAGTAATGCCAGTACTTGCTTCTCCCATGATATGAGCTGTGGGGGAGGAGGTGGGGGTCCACCACCAGTCCTCTGTATGGCGAGCTGGTGCCTTGCTGCAATGGAACGTACCTTCCCCTGTAGGTCGTTTCACCTGTTTCTGATGTCGTTCCTTGTTCTTGGGTGCTGTTCCATGGCATTGACCCTGTCCACGATTCTCCGCCATAACTCCATCTTCCTGGCAATGGATATTTACTGTAGATGTTCTCCAAACAGATGTGGCTCTACCCAGACAATTTCCTCCACCAGGACCCTTAACTCTTCCTCAGTGAAATGGGGGTGTCTTTGTGGTGCCATGGGTGTTGTGTGGTGTGTGTTGGTGAGAGTGTGTTGAGTAATGTGGTGGGGTGTGTGAGGTGGAGTCCATGAGGGATGTATGGGTGTGAGTGGTGTGTGTGTCTAGTTGTCGCTCTGTTGTTCGTGGCAATCTCCTGGCAGTAATTGTTGTTGGTAAAGGGTTGTGAGTACTGGGGGGGGGGGGGAGGGGGGCTTATAGTGGTGTGGGTGTGGTTTGTGTATGGGTGTCAGGTGTGTGTTTTTGGTATTGGCCAATGTAGTTTTGTTTTGTATGTGGGTGTCCATTCTGAGTGCGGCAGTGTGTACCGCCAATGGTTTACCGCTGTTGAATGTCCACCATGGTGATTCATGGGTCATATGTGATGGGCGTTGTTTTGTTGACGTAACGGTATGGGTGTTGGGTCTGTCACTTTATCACTGGCCTTTGGTCTGGTGAATTTTTGAATCTGGCTGAATTCTGCCTGATTGGTGTGTGTGTCATTATATGGAAAACGGATATCCGCCACCGCAGCAGTATGTTGGCGGCCGTCAGTGTGGCGGTAAGCGGGTTTTACCACCAATGTCATAATGAGGGCCTCAGTCCCATCCTTCCTGCCATGGCAACAGTGTTGTTAGTGAATTAAATTATAGACTATTAAATCAAATACAACAGAGGTTTCTGACCAGCTCACAATCTGAAGTCACGTATTTCCAGGTTTGTTCACATGCAATAATGAAACAAGCATTGGCAAAGCCAATAGGTGTCAACCACGTCAGAACAATTGGCTTTGTTAATGTCTTTCAACCATGATGTACAGCAAAACAAAAAAATTTGATGACACAGCCAGTGCTGACCTCGTCATAGTGTTTTTTTTTCTGGTGGGAGGACAGGGATGGGGGAGGGATGGCAAGTGGGATGGGACAAATATTAAAGAGAAAGATAAAAAAAAGCACAATGGCACGGCCAGCACACACTATGACGTGGCCAGCGCAGGCTGCATTATATTGCTTTCTATTATTGGGAGAGGGTGGTGCAAGCAACAACACAGAAGGGGTGTGGAGTGGGATGGAGAAATCAAAAACTGGGAAGTGGTGCAGCACTAAGGGATACCAGGTGATGCACTAATAGACACAGGGTTTTGTGCCAACGGATGCAAAGTGAACAAGGGGCCTAGGCACAAGATTTAAAGTCCTGGAGACAGGTGTGTACTAGATCGGACCAGTGAGGAGCAGTGGCCAATGGTGGCCATGTTTTGAATTTCGTGGTCTTCAGCTGCCAGCAACCATTGATGGCCGCAAGATCGGCAGGGTAGCCTGGTTGAGGACATTGGCTAAAGCGATTGTCCATAACCAGCCAGGGTTCTCCATTACACCACCCTGGGGATACTGGGTGGCAGGGGGAGACCAAGTTATTACAGGATTGTCAAGGCCCATCTCCCAAATGGTGTCGGGGGGGTCCTTATATTAGATTGGCTCTGGCATGGTTGTTTGGGGGAACCAGCAGTTATGGCCCAAGCTCATTCTACCTTGAGAGGAAGGGTGAGTTTGCCTTGTAAAGGCCAACTTATGGATGGACCAGCAGGTTTTGGCCCTGGGTCCAAGTCAATTCATTCAGTCAATGCCAAAAGGGCCTGAAGAGTGGTCAACCATGACTTCTTTGGAATATTTGCTATGTAATTTCATGTATTAGCTATGGAGTATTTGCTAGAAAATGTATTAGTTGTGGCCATGTGACAATCATGGTGTTATTCTGTAAATATTGTAACTATATGGAAATTGTGGTGTTTATGAGGTGTAGTAAATACAACCAGAGAATAGTGTATTCTCTAATACATGGATTGTTGCTTGCATTGGGTCCTTTGTGTGGAATCAGTTACATGTTTATGGATGTATAATGTGTATCTGCATTGAGATATGACCGGTGTTGCTATGGTCCCCAAACTGTGCAATAGATGCAAGGTGCAGCACTAACAGATATAAGTCACTGTGTCAACAGATATTCAGTGCAGCAGCATATGAAAGGAACATTTCTAACAGATGCAAAGACCATCGCTAACAGATAGATGGGCTTGTTATGGCCAGGGCTGGCTTTTGGGTGGTGCGACTGGTGGACCTACACCTGGCGCTGACTTGGGAGGGAGGGGCACTGTGTTTAAAAATAGCTTTTAGTTTTAAAAGCACAAGCTGCAGAGTTTCTTGTGCGTCCAGCAGCTTTCAGACAACAACAAAAATGTCACGATAACACGGGTGAATAATGTTCCTGCTGGAAGGAGAGTGATCGGAGTTCTGCTAGTGGCAGTGTTGACTCATCAGAATGTAGTGCAGAAGGTTAATGTGCCTGCTGCAAAGAACATGTACCATGCAGATCAATGTACTGAGTGTGAGTAAACTATGACTAGCATTATAAAAAAATCAAATGTATGTAAGGGAGTGGCTAAGAAGAGATGAGGGGCGCTGTGTGATAGTGAGGGAATCCAAGGAGAAGATCATTGGGGTGCCAAAAAAGGATTGTCGCACCAGATGCCACTAGCCCTAAAGTCAGCCCTGGTTACGGCGCCTCATTTGTTGATGCCAGATGATGGGGGTCGTCTGACATATGAAGCAGCCACCATGTCCTTTTAAGGAGCAGCTCAAGTACGGCCAGCTCCGACACACCCATCCCGCTATGATCTTGGCACTGAAAGCAGGGGGGCATTCAGACTCACTCAGACACTTTATTACTGTAGGCTAGCGAGAACCACTTGATGGAGATTCTGAAATGCTACTTTGGGCCAGAAAATCGCAAGAGTTCTTTCAAGAAAGCAGCCCATTTTGTCTATTACAAACCCTCTCACAAGGCCTTCCTCCTCCTCCCCTCTCCTAGTTCTGCAACTTTCTGGAAGGGAAGGTAGACATGTGGGGGCAAGGGGCTGTTCATTTTAAGATTGGTAAAAGGCAGAGACCCATCACTCTGTTAAAGGAAGAGGGGAGGTGTGTGTTCCCATCACCTTCCCATCCCCCCAATCCTCACCCAAAGGAACAGCATAAGAGATAGAATTGTAAAACCAGCCTGTATGTCTGTGAGTCAGGAGAAAATATGCATATGAAATGGATTCACTGTCATGTCTTGACAGACACCCCCCATTATGCCCTGACTGTAAGCATTAAAGCAACTCTTTGTGACTTTCCCATATTCAAATGTACCCCTTTTCTGTGCCCCAATTTAGAATGCACCGCTTTTGTTGTTTTCTCTTAAACTGTAAAGCAGCTTGTTTTCAGCTGTACATTGCGTGTTATAAAGCCCTGTTTTTTGGGGGGGCCAGGCATATTGTTTACCACTACTCTTATGGCAAGCCCATATTTCACAACTACCCCCCTCCACTCTTTTTAGTTGCGTTATTATTGTGATGGATACCATTTTGTGTTGTGCCCTTGTTAGAACTTGGGTCTCTAGTTGGCAGAGGTATGCACCCTGTCAAAGTAGGAAGCACAATCCTAGTCAGGGTACATCAGGTACACGCCCTGTATTAACCTGTGCTCACCCTCTTGTAGCTTGCCACTGAGCAGTCTGCCTTAACTTAAGAGGCAATGTGTAAAGTATTTGTGCAACACACACACACACACACACAGTAACACAATGAAAACTCCACAAAAAGTACTCCGCACCATTTTAGAAAAATAGAGAATATTTATCTGCGTAAAGCAAGACCAATACGACAAAATTCCAATCTGTAGAAATCGAGATCTTAATTGTTAAAGGTTAAATGTAAATAGTGTTTAGAAGTCACTTGTAGTGAAAAGGTTACTTTAGTTTGAGAGGGACCGGTTCACATCCAAAATCCAGGCCCACCACGTTGGAGGGTCGGCCGGCTACAGAACCCATGCAGGTCTGCTGAAACAGTACCTTTGATGGAGCAAAGTGTCGACGTCAAGGGCACAATGCGTCTGTATTTTCCACACATTCGGGTCACCTCATCGTTGTCGGGCTCTGGTGAAGAGAATGTGATGCGTTGTTGTTGAGCCATGCCTAGTATCATTGTCGAGCCATGCAGGGTGTGAATCTGCTGTCATCAAGCAGCCTCTGCATCAGCACCGAAGGAGTGATGCATCGAAATTTTCACACACTAGAGGAGATGCATCTGTTTGTGCAGGAATCTGCTGCAGAACCCACTTCTGAGGCCCAGAATTGGAGAGGAACACCTCAGGGAAAGGTAGGACTCAATGATGGTAGAGTCCAGCAGCACCAGGAGAGTTGCAGGCAGTCTTTGATGTCTCTGAGACTTCAAAAGAACAGAGGGCAAGCCTGCAAGCCCTTACAGACAATCTGGTTGAGCAGGATGGGTCCAGTCCTTGTCCTGAGCAGGGAAGAGATCGGAAGGCATAGGGCAGCTCAGTGATGCAGAGAAGCAGTTCCTTGAACAGTCAGTCCAGGTAGAGTGGCAATCCTTACAGCACAGCAGTCTTTACTCCGCCAGAGTTATCACCAAGTCCAGTAGTGATCTGATATCAGGGACCCAGTACTTTGAAAGGATCTCTCTTAAGTGCACAAGTCCCCCTTTTATTACAGCCCTGGCTCCAGACTGTCAGTTGGGGGTAATCAGCCCTTTGTGTGGGGCTCAGGCCATTACCCTTTGACGTGTAATTGTGAGCCCTTCCTGTAGGAGGCTGGCCTGGCTTGTAGTGGGTACCAAGGGTTACTTACACTCTGTACCCGGTCCAGTTATCCCTTATTAGTGTAGAAGAGGTTTTTCTAGCAGCTTAGGCTGATAGAAGGTAGCTATAGCAGAGCAGCTTAGGCTGAACTAGGAGACATGCAAAGCTGCTACTATACCTCTGGTGTCATATGCACAATATCATAAGAAAACAAAATACACAGATATTCTAAAAATAAAGGCACTTTATTTTTATGACAATATGCCAAAAGTACCTCAGTGAGTACCCTCAGTATGAGGATGCCAAATATACACAAGATATATGTACACAATACCAAAAATATGCAGTAATAGCAAAAGGAAGTAATGCAAGCAATGTAAAGTTACAGTAGATTGCAATAGGAGCACATAGGTATAGGGGCAACACAAACCATATACTCCAAAAGTGGAATGCGAACCACGAATGGACCCCAAACCTATGTAAGCTTGTAGAGGGTCGCTGGGACTGTAAGAAAACAGTGAAGGTTAGAAAAATAGCCCACCCCAAGACCCTGAAATGTAGGTGTAAAGTGCACCTATATTCCCCAGGGAGCACAGAAGTCGTGATAGGGGAATTCTGCAAGGAAGACCAACACCAGCAATGCAACCAAAGTGGATTTCCGGACGAGAGTACCTGTGGAACAAGGGGACCAAGTCCAAGAGTTGCGACAAAGTCGAGAGTGGGCTGATGCCCAGGAAATGCCAGCTGAGGGTGCAAAGAAGCTGCCACTGGATGGTAAAAGCTGTGGATTCTGCAAGAACGAAGAGGACTAGGAACTTCCCCTTTGGAGGATGGATGTCCCACTTCGTGAAGAAGCTTGCAGAGGTGTTCCCACGCAGAAACACCGCAAACAAGCCTTGCTAGCTGCAAGGGTTGCGGTTAGGGTTTTTGGATGCTGCTGTGGCCAAGGAGGGACCAGGATGTCGCCACTTGGATGAGCAGACAGAGGGGGTGCCCAGCAAGTAAGAGAGCCCTCACAGAAGCAGGCAGCCCCCGCAGAAGTACCGGAACAGTCACTTGGAAGAGGAGTGAACCGGAGCTCACCCGAAGACACAAAAGGGAGTCCCACGATGCCGGAAGCCAACTCAGGAGGTTGTGCACTGCAGGTTAGAGTGTCGGGGACCCAGGCTTGGCTGTGCACGAAGGAAATCCTGGAAGAGTGCACAGGAGGGGGAGCAGCTGCAAATCACGCGGTACCCAGCAATGCAGTCTAGCGTGGGGAGGCAAGGACTTACCTCCACCAAACTTGGACTGAAGAGTCACTGGACTGTGGGAGTCACTTGGACAGAGTTGCTGAGTTCCAGGGACCACGCTCGTCGTGCTGAGAGGGGACCCAGAGGACCGGTGATGCAGTCTTTTGTTGCCTGCGGTTGCAGGGGGAAGATTCCGTCGACACACGGGAGATTTCTTCAGAGCTCCTGGTGCAAGAAGGAGGCAGGCTACCCCCAGAGCATGCACCACCAGGAAAACAGTCGAGAAGGCGGCAGGAACAGCGATACAAGGTTGCAGTAGTCATCTTTGCTACTTTTTTGCGGTTTTGCAGGCGTCCTGAGCAGTCAGCGGTTGATCCATTGGCAGAAGGTGAAGAGAGAGATGCAGAGGAACTCTGATGAGCTCTTGCATTCGTTATCTAAAGAATTCCCCAAAGCAGAGACCCTAAATAGCCAGAAAAGGAGGTTTGGCTACCTAGGAAGGAGGGTAGGCTAGCAACACAGGTAAGAGCCTATCAGAAGGAGTCTCTGACGTCACCTGCTGGCACTGGCCACTCAGAGCAGTCCAGTGTGCCAGCAGCACCTCTGTTTCCAAGATGGCAGAGGTCTGGAGCACACTGGAGGAGCTCTGGGCACCTCCCCTGGGAGGTGCAGGTCAGGGGAGTGGTCACTCCCCTTTCCTTTGTCCAGTTTCGCGCCAGAGCAGGGCTGGGGGATCCCTGAACCGGTGTAAACTGGCTTATGCAGAGATGGGCACTATCTGTGCCCATCAAAGCATTTCCAGAGGCTGGGGGAGGCTACTCCTCCCCAGCCCTGACACCTTTTTCCAAAGGGAGAGGGTGTAACACCCTCTCTCTGAGGAAGTCCTTTGTTCTGCCATCCTGGGCCAGGCCTGGCTGGACCCCAGGAGGGCATAAACCTGTCTGAGGGGTTGGCAGCAGCAGCAGCTGCAGTGAAACCCTGGGAAAGGCAGTTTGGCAGTACCCGGGTCTGTGCTAGAGACTCGGGGGATCATGGAATTGTCTCCCCAATGCCAGAATGGCATTGGGGTGACAATTCCATGATCTTAGACATGTTACATGGCCATGTTCGGAGTTACCATTGTGACGCTATACATAGGTAGTGACCTATGTATAGTGCACGCGTGTAATGGTGTCCCCGCACTCACAAAGTCCGGGGAATTTGCAATGAGCGATGTGGGGGCACCTTGGCTAGTGCCAGGGTGCCCACACACTAAGTAACTTAGCACCCAACCTTCACCAGGTGAAGGTTAGACATATAGGTGACTTATAAGTTACTTAAGTGCAGTGGTAAATGTCTGTGAAATAACGTGGACGTTATTTCACTCAGGCTGCAGTGGCAGGCCTGTGTAAGAATTGTCAGAGCTCCCTATGGGTGGCAAAAGAAATGCTGCAGCCCATAGGGATCTCCTGGAACCCCAATACCCTGGGTACCTCAGTACCATATACTAGGGAATTATAAGGGTGTTCCAGTATGCCAATGTGAGTTGGTGAAATTGGTCACAAGCCTGTTAGTGACAATTTGTAAAGAGAGAGCATAACCACTGAGGTTCTGGTTAGCAGAGCCTCAGTGAGACAGTTAGGCATCACACAGGGAACACATACATAAAGGCCACAAACTTATGAGCACTGGGGTCCTGGCTAGCAGGGTCCCAGTGACACATAACAAACATACTGACAACATAGGGTTTTCACTATGAGCACTGGGCCCTGGCTAGCAGGATCCCAGTGAGACAGTGAAAACACCCTGACATATACTCACAAAAGGCCAAAAGTGGGGGTAACAAGGCTGGAAAGAGGCTACTTTCTCACACTTCCAATCCTGCCTGCCCAAGAAGACTCATCAATATGCAGATGAATGTAGATACAGTTGGGGGTCCTGTGTTGTGGGTGTCTGGAGGGAATTCACAAATGTAGCTGTCACCAAGCCCAGACCAGACAGGTATTGGAGACAGGGTGTTAGGCACACATATCACTAAGTGCAAAGAAATGCCCACTTTCAAAAAGTGGCATTTCTAAAATAATAAGCATAAATCCGACTTTGCCAGTAAAGAGGATTTATCATTACCATTCCAAGGATATGAAACATGATTCAGCTACTCCTTTCTGATCAGGAATTACAGCTTAAAAATGTATTAAGAAATCCCCAATGGTGCCCTATGAGATGAGCAGACCTCACAATTACGAAAAATTACTTTTAGAGTTTTTCTTTGGCAGGACATGCCTTGCACTTAAATGGCACCCTGTCCTGTGAGCTACCTAGGGCCTACCTTAGGGGTGACTTCTACACAGGAAAAGGCTTGGCAACATGTTATAAATTCCAAGTCAAAGTGGAACTGCACACAGGCACTGCAGTGGCAGGCCCGAGACATGTTTACAGGGCTATTTTAGCGGGTGACGCAATCAGTGCTGCAGCCCTACTAGTATAATTAAATTTACAGGGCCTGGGTATATGGATATACCAATGTTACCATGTTTAGGGGAGAAGCACATGCCCTTTATCACTGGTTAGTAGTGGTAAAGTGCTCAGAGTCCTAAGGCCAGAAAAAAGATTCAGCAAAAAGCAACAGAAGGCAAAAGGCAAAAAGGATGGGGTAAGACCACCCTAAGGATACCAGATCTAACAGCCTCAATGTTGCAATGCTCCCTTAGTGGCTTGCCTATATAGTGCACTGCACCCCTATTTTCTGACTTGCCTGTGCATTAGCACATTCCATTTGTAATAGGGGTTCACTTCTCTTCTGTGTTTGTACGTCCAAATACATCCCTGGCTTGTCACTATACTCTAAGGCCAATGTGGCTGCCTGTATAGTGTTTAATATAGAACTGAGGCTGCCTCAAGGTGCTGTTGAATATAGAGATGCAGAAACAACAGAAGAGGGACAGAATGCAGAACAAATCAAACATTCACCCCTAGTCACAGATCTGGGTTTAATCCATCAGTTGTTTAGCTTGCCATGCCAGTCCAGCTCAGACCCAGCCAAATGCAAATCAGTCTTGACCCTGTTCCCCATGGGAACAGTCCAGCCCGAACTGCCAGGCCAGGTCTTCCCTAGACCAGAAACAAGCATTCTGGGACCGGTTTCAGGGTATCACCCTTCATCAGCCAGGCTAGCTTGAATCTGGTGGCATAGCAAGCACGGTGGATTAAATTCAGATCTGTGACTGGGGGTGAGTGTTTGCATTGTTCAGCACTCCGTCCATCATCCTTTTGTGTTGCTAAAGTAGAATATAGAGATACAATCGTAAATGCACACAAAGCTCTGCCTGCTCATGGTATTACTATTTCCTAACCTCAGTTTGTATTCATGCTGCAAAAACAGGTGAGGTTTATAGAGAAATGTATTTTAAGGAGAGGCAAGGATAAAAGATCTGGGAAAGAAGCTGAAATCCTGTGCCAACTAGTAATAACTATCACCCTCCTTCCTGTAAGATGTTCAAATAATTCATGAAATGTTAAGCTAACCACCACCAACTAAAACATGCTTCACCTTCCTAGAAGACATAGATGTACTGCTGATATGCTAATCCTATGACCCACAACTAAAAGAACCCATCCTTCCTACAAGACGAGCATAATCAACTGAAATGCTGCACCCATTTTCACCATCTAATCACGTTGTACTTTCCACAAGACTCATTGGTGCTTCAGCAGTCGTTGCCTGAAGCCAACAGCCCATGTCCTGGCCTGAGGAGCAAGGGCTTCCTTCTGTGTAAATTAACTTATTAAGTTAATGATCTGGTCACCTACACGGAAGGTCGCGTTGCTCTAACCTCACTCTGTTTCTGTAACAGAAGTTGCCATTTCAATAAATGTCTGGAGTGATCACCTAAATCGAAGACAGCAGGCTGCGAGGAGTCCATTTTCAAACACTGAGCCATCAGCAGTGATTCCAAATAAACAGCAATAATTTGAGACATAACCGATGAGATGAAAAGCGAACAAAGGAAAAAAATGAGTAGTGAAAATGAGTGAATATGGTTGTAGAATCAACAAAAACAAGATAAATAGAGCGAGGACAAGCTCGCTCTGGAAACACTTCCCCTCCCTTATGTTTGTTTTATGTTTGCAGAGGGAGCGGTGGGGGAAGGGAGACCTGCTGAAGGGGCATGGAGACTAGAAGGACTTGCTTGACCAGTTGCTGAGGAAGCGTGGCCAATCTGGAAAACAAGCGACAGGGGCAAAGAGCAACAGAGTGAGAGGGAAAGACGGCAGCAATAAGCAACAACGTGGGAGTGATGGGACAAGAAGCAATGAAGGAAAAAGCAATGTTGAGGGGAAGCAACTAAAACAAGAGTGCATCCTGTAGATAAAAGTAAAGTTAGGCACATGGTCGCTATGCTGAAACATGAAGCGTGGAGGACATGAAGCGGGCACCATGCTGATCAAATAAAAGGTATGTAGCCTCCAAAATAAAATAATTAAACAACGTTTAAATAATAATTTCCAAAACATGGTCTACAAGCAGGTGGGAGAGAGCATGCAGTGACATGGGAGGAGGTGGAAGAGACAACTGCACCCACCAAACATAGGCAAACAGGAACACGAAGTAACACGAGCAGGGAAGAAAGAAAAAAATAGTCCCACATAAAGAACACATAAACAAACAAAGCATAAAGATACAATACTTAGGCGGTGCTCTGTTAAAGGAAACAAAACACAAAGAGGAGAGATAAAGAAAAAGGATTCACCAGTAGCAAGTAAGCATTTTAAAGGACAATGCACGGAGAAAATAAAAGGTTTATGGACAGGCTGTAAGTACACTATGTATATACAACATGCCTCGAATAGCTAGTGCAAGCACTGTCTAGGCTCAACCTAAAAAAAGGATGCAGGATAAAATAAAATATTTGCCTAGGATCACACAACTTAGTCAAGTGGGGAAGATGGAATAAATCTCAGTTTTTTACTGGTTTCACCTTGTGTAATTCAACCTCTAGATAAGTATCCCTTTCACTCTCCTGTTTTACATCAAAGGTTAATGCTTTGTTTTTAACTTTTGACACATGAGATGATTACAGCAAGGGTGGCAGACAGAAGCCACATGGCAGCTTGGTTCATGTGGGCTTGAGAGTCCATGAAGACCTCAAGTTAAACCAGAGTCAGAAATCTGGCTCAAGCCTTCAGCAGCTTTCCCACCTCTACATCCATATGTGCATGCAAACATACGTACAAATAAATATACAGAAAGGGGCTTTTTCACTGGCTACTGTGGTTGAGTAAAACTCTTTAAGAAACTGAAGCGTACGTATTGGTTGACAAGCCTATCCATCAGCATTAATATGCGCCCATGGCATTTCGCAGATGTTTTCATCCTAATAGATGTGCCTTTCTTCATTATCACGCACATACATTAGCATTTATTCTCACTCTTTACTGGCATTAATGCTGCAACCAAGCTGCTTATTGTTTCTGCAGAGCACCTGGTGGTGAACACTTTGTAGCACCCAGCCCCTCCCTTAGATGCTGGCACTGGCCTGCTCCTTTCTCCTGTGAATCTCCCAGCTGTGACCACTTTACTGTCTCACCACCTCCCTTCCATTCTGCTGCCCAGTCACTTGGCTGCTTTCTCCTGCAGAGCACTTAGTAGCACATATATTAGAAGCTGCTGTAAACATTTTATATAGGATTATTTGAAAGTATATTGTTTAAAAACATCTTTATATTCCCTAAAGCATTGGGATCACCTATGTTAGAAGTGTGACATGTCAAAATAACTAGGTTATGTCCATGTTAAATAATGAAATTATTTATGTGGAAGAAAGACTTGGGGCTACACAGTGGGTGGTGTCCAAAGTTCTTATGACAGTGGAAACACCTAGAACCAATATGGTAGACAGTTTGCCAGTAACAACCAAGTCACTCCCTAAATCTAATCCCTGTTTTTTAATTGCTGCCTTTTCCCCATCACAAATATTTTATCATTGATTACAAGTCCCCATTCCACTAAAAAAAGGGACCCACTCACAGTTTCTAGGCAATGGGAGGACAATTTAATGGGAAGAGATCTAACTTCCCATGTCCAGTCCAAGGGTGAGCACATAAAAAAACGTGGAGTCTATGGTCAAACAGCCATTGGGGGGGATGACCCACAAATTAGCACAGCTTGAAGCTAGCTCAACAAATGTCTTGAAATTAATAGAAAAGCAGACAGGTACCCTTGATCGACAAAGCCTGAGGCAAAACAAGGAAGTGGTAATGGGAGAAATACATAGGGAAGAAGATGAACCTAATCTGGATACTCATTGGTGATTAGCCCAGCAAGAGACTGAGCCTATACATCCCAAAATCACTGATGATTATACAAGAAGATCGAATACAGGGGAAGGTCGACCAATGAGGAGCCAACCTGGTCAAAGCATGCAACTCTCAAAGGATGTGTTATGTCTCCCACTGAGGGTACACCCTATGTCTTGATCTTAACCAGGGTCCCTGGCCTGAGGCCTACAGCAAACAAAATCCTGGGATGATTTAAAAAACAAGGCGATTCATTGGACAGAGCAAAGGGTAGCTAAGATGAACTTATTATTCCAGGAAAACTTGATCCCGAGAAGAATTGGATGGATGGCGAGCTCCCAAAAAACATCAGTAGGGGATTGTATAAAACTGAATTTTAGACATCCCGACCGGGTTGAGTTTATACTAAAGTCACTCCAAAATTCGCATTTCCAAGGTGTTTGAAGAGCAACGTAAAGTTAGTTTCTTTGGGTTATTTTTACAGACCCAATTGCTTTATTCCAATACTAAAACAAAAACCAAATAGAGGAACTATGAAAATGTCAGCCCAGAGGCATTCTGTCTTATCAGTGATACCAAGAAGGTATGAACGAACCTAATTGACTCACATTTGACTCACAATTTCAGACAAATCTAACTCTGACCCTTTTGAAGTGGTACTAACAGCCTGTAATGTACAACCAACAAATGGTGTCCAGAGAGCATTGGGTGAAGACATACTTACCATTGATGGTCCTGGTCTATCCACTTTGGTGGAGTGGCCAATAAATGAAATCTAGATGATTGGCTAAAGTACGTTAATGAGGCTCAGATGGTGTGTATCCAAGAAACTTGGCTCACTAGTTCATTTGACGCTGACGAGTTCACATCCTATTGTACTGCAGCCACCCAATCAAAAAAAGGTAGGCTCAAATGAGGTGTTCTTGTATTGGTCTCTACCAGAATAACATTGAGAGTAAACAGATCATTTCTACTGTCAGCCTATGATCAATTTGTGCTATTAACCACGGATGGCAACCCTGGTATTATAGTAATAAATTTTTACAATAATATCTTTGAGTCCTCAAGAGTTTAAGTGGTTAAAGCATTGGAAAAAGATCTGGATTACTGCTTTGATCATTATTCTAAGGATGTATACATTATTTGGGCGGGTGATTTTAATGTCACTAAATATTTTTTCTTCCAAACAGGTGTGTGGTTTCACTGACACCAGGATAATGATATTGGTCACTTTAAGCACTGCTCATATGGAAAAGCTTTAAACCATTCATCCAAACATAGCAGACTGGTATATCCCCAATTGTGAAACTCAACCTTCAACCTATATTGGAAGAGGATGTAACAGCAAAATTGATTATTTTTAGGTGGGAGAAAATTGCATAAATGACCACCTCCCAGTGATTTTAACAAAACAAATCAGGCTGCAACCATTATCTTTTCATTTCCTCATATTTCACCACCATGCAGCATTCCCGAACAGTGGAGGTGGAGGCCCTTTCACCCGAAAATGTCCCAGTGATAATATATCTGAATTATCAACCCAGCACTTTTTTGTAGATTTTAACATGTGCATAGGAGGCAATATTTAAAAATACTATTTTAAAAAGGAAAACAGCCATGAAGTTTTTCAGTGTTCATTAGAGCTAAAGGGTGGAACAGTATGTAATCACATAATAATGTTTTTCTAAAAAGGTGCTACACACAAGGAAAACACTGACCCATGCAGAAATCGAAGTCGCTTAGCTGATGTAATGCTAAACGCTTGCATAGTATGAAGGAAATTGATTATTGTCGGGCCATTGAGATCACCGGAACCTTATATGCTGTCATTTTAATAATAATTTTTAAATAATGTTCAATATCTTTGTGTCTCATTTACATTAATTGATAAATATGTATGACTATTTTATCTTCAATTATATGAATTCCCTTTTATCGCCTTTATAATTTAACGTGGGCATAGGTATCTCAATAATGTTTTATTGTATGATGTGATGCTTTCATGATTTATTATGTTATATAATGTAACAAGTTTCCTTGTTTTGAACTAGATTATGTATTTTGTCTCTTAATTTGCATTTGCTACAAAACTTTGTCAATCCTTTCCATACTTAGTCTTCATTGCCACATAATTCCAGGGCCCTTCTTATAGGCATGATACTCTACGCCCCAGAAGGCATAGTAATATTAGCTATGAAAGGCAGAACTGGTTTAAGGGTTTGGAAATACCTAGGATATACTTGGCCACTATAGAAATCAGTACGCTGATCTGAGAGTGGATGCACTGCAATAACACCAATATTTTCCTAGGATCAAAAAAGGCAACAAAAATGTGCAGCGTGTATCACTCTTGTACCTCCACGTTGTTGCTGGAAAAACACTGCAACACCACCTGGTCACTAGGCGCCAAAAGGCAAAAGCCACAACTCGAAGTTGGGTCGGGCCCCTACCCACCTATGAACAGTGAGTATTATCCACCTCAAAAGAGAGCTGGTGAAAAGCTTTGATAGGTGAGACCTAATGACTGTGTCGATGCTTTTTGTCATAGTCAGTAAACCTTGAGAAGATGTACTGCAATCTGCCCAAATAAAATATTTTGCTACACATGATTCTGTCTTTCAACTGTTTTTACAAGAGATGATGGCTCTTGTTTCGATTTGATTCACACTTTGCACCTGTCAAAGCCATGGGCTCTGCACTCTCCACAAGGGGCCCTATTCACGTTGATCATCTGCAGTCATGGGTAGTCTCCCCACTCCTGGTGGAATCCCGGCACTGCAGTTTCTCATTTTGAAGATTCCTCCACCAGTCAGCAGGCTCTTTGTGACCCGGTACGTACACTAACGCCTGCCACCAAAATCTCTGCAGGAGGATACGGATTACCTTCTTGAGATGAAGCTTTCTACTGTTATAATGACGTCGTTGCCTATGGGATGGTGATATGTCTCTTCTTTATCTACTTTTTATTTACCAGGCCTAAAGTTAACTAACTTCCATGGATTTGTCATGATGCTAGGGGCACCATTGTATACCCTCGAGTTACCCAAAACATGTAAAAGACTAATGACTTGTGATCATTCCTGACCCGTGCCCGATTTCAACTGATGACCTACAGGTGAAAGGTCAAACCTGAAACCTAAAGACAGCTTTAGAGGGCCGAGACGTGAGCCGGGGCCAACTGTAACAGCAGGATATGAAGTTTGAGGGGCATTCGGTTTGTTTATCTGTTATCTGAGACCATCAAGCTAGCTCAGTAAAATGAGTTGACTTTTTGTGACACCGAAGCGCAGTATTAATCGGACACAATTGGGCTTTTGTGGGCGAAAGTGAACACATAACCCTACACTTTTCACTGCGTATGTACTGTAATCCTTATTTGATGTGCAAGAACACTTTATACTTACAGTACATTTACACATTTTATTCTGTAACATTAAATAGATATCACAGTATTTTCTGCTTCATTTATAAAATTACCTGTTAACTTGGGGATTTCATAGAACGTTATTTCATATGAAGTTGCACGTATTTCCTTCCTAATTATACCTGCTGTCTTCAGATCGTCTCCCACAGAATCTCTCTGATCGCGTGTTACATTTTCATGCACTTATGCTTTCGTGCACACGTGCTCGGTCTGAAAGCATGATTTTAAATAACACGCAGGACACATGTATGCAATTGAAGATGTTTTTTTTTTCTGTGGACAGTGCCTTTTTTGTGGTCATGTTAGAAAATTGCAGACAGCATTCACATGAAAAAAGTAATCCCTTTAGTATCCGCGGGAGATCTTGTCCAGATGTGCAGACATGTTGTAGGGGGGCTTATCGCAGATCATTTACGATTTATAACGTTTACATCATTTCACTTTTAATGTAATGACTTTCACAGGCAGCCTCCTAATTCTCATTGGATACAATTAAGGGCCGTGTCTTGCTTGTTCGAGGCAAGTAAAATGCTTGTCGACAAACAAGAAACACATTCATCTAAGAACAAAGAATATTTATGTGGCTTTTAATAAAAAAAAAAAAAAGCATTTTGGATTGCCACTTGCTGAATATAACAGATTGTCACATAAATTGAGAAAATTATAAAGATTTTCTGATCCATGCATTGTGTTCTTTTAAACAGGTTTTCTTAGCTGTTTACATTACCTTGCAACTTATCAATTTGGAGGAGTGGTATGGCAGAGACTGAAGGGTTAGATTCCAGCCCTCCCTTGTTCTACTCGAATTTTTTTCAAGCCTTTAGTCCTGCCTTTCAAAACGGGTGCCACATTCATGAAAATCTGTTCATCATAGAGGGCTACAAGCCTATGAATTAATGTTCTTTAAATGAGTAGGTTAGATAGATCAACATATTCGATGTTTGAGAATGGGACTTGATAAATCTTCCTTGGACAGCTTCTCCAGATACCAAATCTGAAATGTATGCCTGCTGTTGCAAATACATTTGAGGACTCGTTCACTTAGTGATGCGAAACACCTTAATACACTGAGGCCCAGATTTAGTAACACCTACCTCTGAGATTGCATCACAAAAGTGACACAAACCCAACACAAAGAGCTGAGGTGGGATTTACTTTCCAACGCCAAACATGATTTGGGTAGAAAAGTTGCCTAAAGTAACACAAAGTAGCACAATGAACTACTTTGCACACATTGAATCAATGGGGCGTAGCAGGGGTGGTACATCGGTGTTCCCATGCAACCACACGTGTTTTTATGCAAATCCCTATCTACTTACCCTTGTAGACAGGGATTTGCAACAAAAATTACGCCTTCTTGAGGCAGGTGAGACAGTGGAGCACCTTTTGAAAGCCTTCAACTTTTTCCAACTTTTCATCTATGCTGTACTGTATACCACACATACAAAGTGGGGAAAGTACTAAAACATAGTGATGCAGGCAGGGAAACAGATCTAAATATTGCTCCCACCCGCAGGGAGCAGCATTATTAGCTAGATGCGGGGAGTTGAATAGGACCGCAGGGGCTATGGGGCTCCCTAAATGGTCCCTAACAAGGAATGTGGGTGCCCTGGGTGCGCCCCTGGGCACCCAACTTTTATTGAGCTGGGCCCTGAGGTCCCTGGGGCCGACTTCGGCCTGGAGAGGGTGGCACGTGCCTCCCCTTTAAAATGCAGCCAAGCCTGGGTGGAATCTGCCCCTCTCCCCCGTGACCATACTGCTGGGTCCCAGGGAATGGGGTAACATAGGCTGAAATTGGCCTGAGCAGGGGGCCGCGTGCCTCCCTCCTCCTTCAAAATGGTGCCAGTCCCGAGGGATGCGGCACCCCAGAGCCAAAATTGGACCGGGAAGAGGGGGCGTCTTGGCCTTTCCCCCTTCAAAATGGTGCCAGGCCCCAGTGGATGTGGTCCCTGGGGCCACAATCAGCCCAGGGAGGGAAGCCATGTACCCTCTCCCCCTTCAATATTGCACCAGGTCCCAGGGGATGGGGTTTCTGGGCCAAAATCCCCTGGGGATTGGGATAAAAGAGTGGCCTTTGAGGATGGGGGTCCCAAGGGACTAACAAGGTTTGGGGGGGGGGCCATGGCCTCCTCCCCTTTATTTAAATTAGTGGCCAATAATAGCTTGGGGAAAGAGGCAGCATGCCCCCCTCCTTTAACTAAAGAAAAACTTCCCTGGCGGATGGGGTCCCCAGGGCCAGGCCTTAAGGCCAACCCCCCACTGTACACAGCTGAAGGCTGTGTGCAATATGGGGTTGGCTGTATGGGGGGGTGTTGGGTGCAGGGCCTTTGTCATTGTCAACATTAACGTTTGAACTGAATAAAATACAGAAATTCATCATTTATAGTTAGCAGTCCTAACTATAACTTGCGCCCCTGCCATGCACTGCTTAAAACGTCACATATTACATATTAGATATTATAACTAAAACTCTCGGTGTTGCATAGCCAATGCAATACATACGTCAGATTTATAAAGGAACACAAGGGCACAATGCGTGGCCCTGTGTTACTTGGTAAATTTGAAAAATGCAGGGCAGCGCAATATGCTGTTTTGCACTACTCTGCACACTATAATGTACATTGCTGCTAAATTTCACATTTATCTGTATGTCATGCCACTGTATGCTATTCCACTCTACGCCACTCCACCCTACGCTTCTCCACTGTACAAGACTTCACTCTACGCCACTCCAATCTACGATATTACACTATACGCAACACCATTGTATGCCTTTCCAGTCTACATCACTCCACTTTACGCCACCACCTGGATGATACTCCACCATATGCTATTCCACTCTATGCCATTCTACTGTATGCAACTCCACTCTACGCCACCCCAGTGTATGGCACTCCACTGTATGCCACTTCATTCTATGCTATTTGATCAGACCCCACTTCAATTAACAGCACTTCACTGTATGCTACTACACTCTACCCTAGGCCACTGTACCCCACTCCAACCTACAGCACTGCACTATATGCCACTCCATTGTACGCTGCTCCACTATACACTATAACACTCTATGTCACTCCACTGTACAACACTCTGCTTTATGCCACTCCACTCTATGCTATTACACTGTATGCAACTCCACTCTTTGCCACTTCAGTATAAGCCATTTCACTGTATGCCACTCTGCTACACACTATTCCAGTATATGCTGTTCCACTCTATACCATTCCACTGTATGCCACTCCACTCTATGATATTCCTCTGTATGCCACTCCACTGTGCGCCACTCCACTCTACTCCACTGAAGTGCCTGTCACTCCTGTCTAGTCAACACCATTCTACACTATTGCACTGGATTCCACTCCACTGTACACCACTCTACTGTATGCTATTACACTAAACCCCATTCCAGTGTATGCCACTCCAATCTACACCACTTCACTGTATGCTACTCCACTGTATGCCACTTAACTATACGCTACTTCACTCCAGTGAACACCATTCAATTCTATGCGACACCATTCTACACTGGACCATTGGACACCACTCCACTCTACACCACTCCATTATATGCTATTCCACGCTACCCCACTCCACTGTAGACTACTCCAATCTACACCACTCAGCTGTACACCACTCCACTCTAAGCTGTTCCACTTTACGCTATTCTACTCTACGCCACTCCACTGTACTCCACTCTGTGCTATTCCACTGTACGCCTCTCCATTCTATGCTTTTACACTGTACGCACCTTCAATGTTTGCCCTTCTACTGTATGGTATTTGGTTCTACCCCACTCCACTGTGTTCCACATCACTGTACACCATTACACTCTACCCCACCCCACAGTACACCTCTTCAGTCAACACCATTTCACTCTCCTGTATGGCACGCCATTCCAATTTATAACAGTTTTCTCGACTCTACCCTATGCCACCACACTTTATGCTTATCCACTGTACCCTTCTCCACTCTACGCCACTCCACTGTACACCACTCCACTCTACGCTATCCCACTTTATGCCAATCTATTCTCCTACACTCCACTGTATAGTATTCTACTGCAAGCTATTCCACTGTATGCTACTCCACTTCACGGTAATCCACTCTGCACCACTACTGTGTACGCCACTGCACTCTATGCTGCTCCATTGTATGACACTCTCATCCACTCTATATAACTCCACTCTATAAAAGTCTACCACACTTCATGTCACTCTATGACATTCTATTCTACTCTATCCCCGTACATTCCACTGTCCAACTCTATACACCACTCTGTGCCTGTACACTCCAATGTACAACACTCTATTCCACTATACAACGCTATGCCACTGCACTCCACTCCATGCCACTCTACTCTACGACACAAAAAATACACTTATTGTACTTTACTCCACACTACGTTACACCACTCCACTCGACTCAACCCCACCATATGAGACTTTAGGTCACTCTACACTACCATACAACAATCCACTCTACGCAGCTCCACTGGTTCACACAATACTGTACTCTATGCAACTCCACTCTACAACAGTCTTCTCCACTGTTATGACACTCTCCAACACTTTACTCCTGTCCATACCCCTTCACTCTACTGTTCAACATTGTACTGTACTGTATGCCACTGTGCAGCACTCTACTCCACTCTACTCTACTGTATGATACTCTCATCCACTATACAACGCTGTATGCAACTCTTTGTATGCCACTGCATCCCACTTTACTTCTACTCTGACACAGTACTCCACTCTACTCCACTACTCCAAGGTACGCCTCTTCACTCTATGCCAATCAGTGCCATTGTACTGTATAACACAGTATGCCAATCCAATATACTGCACTCTACAACACTGTACTGTATTGTGCAACACTCCAACTCTACAGAAAGCAACTGGACTATATGCCACGCTATTATACTGTAGTCCACATCAATTTCCAATACTGTACGACACCCCACTACACCCTACTGTACAACACTTTACTCCAATTTATGACACTTTACTTGACTCTGTGTGATGCCACTCCGCTCTACTCCAGTCCTCACCATTATAGTCTATGACACACTACTCCAATCTACAATACTTTACTCCATGTCAATTGAGATGTCATCAGTGATATAATATGTGAAGTCATAAGCAGAGCATTGCGGGGCCGTAAGTTATATTTAGCTCAGGTAGCTATAACTGCTGAATTGCTATGGTTTTGTTTATGTAGAATCTGAACCTAACTATAACGTTCCTTTAACCTGTGATTTTTGGTTGAATATATATTATATTATATTATATTATATTATATTATATTATATTATATTATATTAACCAGGTAGTTATAGTTAGGACAGCTATTCCAAAGGAAAAGGGTTTTTGGTGTTGCTAACAACTATGGCCTCGGTTGATGAATCTCCATGAAACTTTCAAAAAGGTGCTACTTTTGGTTTAGTTTGTGCATTAATTTTTGAGGTAGTCCGTCAAGCGGGGTCCGAGAACAAAGGGCAGGGATCCCAAAACACAAAATCCCCATGTATTTTCCAGAAACATCTTTAAGAAGGGCTACAGCAAGATCTGCAGAATTAAATTACACCAAATTTGGCAGGAAGCTAGATTTTGGTTCACAGATTGTGCTTTTTGTGATTTGGTGTGAATCTGTTGAGTAGTTATTTTTTTTTTAGAAATGAGGGTAAACATTATTTGACTATTTATAAATCGGGACTATTGGGTTCAGAAGAGGCTCGAGATACTCTTGCAGGAGCACCAATTTAAAAACTAAGCTTTCTGATTGGGCCAGTGAGCTTTTTTCTCCTTCAGCCAATTTGATCCTGCTGGAACAAACACTCTGATTGGCTGCTACAAAAATGTTGCTGGCAGCCATTACAGGACTCGGGGACTTAGGGGGTCATTCAGACCTTGGCGGACGGCAGAGGCCGTCCGCCAAGGTACCGCCGACAAATGACCGCACTGCGGTCAAAAGACCGCGGCGGCCATTCAAACATTTCCGCTGGGCCGGCGGGCGCTCTCCAAAAGAGCGCCCGCCGGCCCAGCGGAAATGCCCCTGCAACGTGGACGCCGGCTCAGAATTGAGCCGGCGTAGTTGCAGGGGTGCGACGGGTGCAGTTGCACCCGTCGCGTATTTCAGTGTCTGCAAAGCAGACACTGAAATACTTTGTGGGGCCCTCTTACGGGGGCCCCTGCAGTGCCCATGCCATTGGCATGGGCACTACAGGGGCCCCCAGGGGCCCCGCGGCACCCCCTACCGCCATCCTGTTCATGGCGGGTTTCCCGCCATGAACAGGATGGCGGTAGGGGGTGTCTGAATCCCCATGGCGGCGGAGCGCGCTCCGCCGCCATGGAGGATTCAATGGGGCAGCGGTAAACCGGCGGGAGACCGCCGGTTTACCCTTTCTGACCGCGGCTGAACCGCCGCGGTCAGAATGCCCTTGGGAGCACCGCCAGCCTGTTGGCGGTGCTCCCGTGGTCGGTGACCCTGGCGGTCACCGGCCGCCAGGGTCAGAATGACCCCCTTAGTCCCTTGTCCTGAAGTATTAAATAAAAAAATTATCCAAGAGGGCACGGTAGGGCTACACTCCCTCCTCAGGCCACATGGAGAGACCTAGAGGGATCCCCCATGGGCTAAAACCCAAAAACTAATCAGAAAATGTTGCAGCAATCCAACATGACTCTAGCAGTCATTAAGGGAAGGGGGTATGCAGCTCCCCCTCTCGAGTCATTAGGCCTCAGAGGGCCCAACCCTGGGGCCTTTTTCAATAAGGGGAGTTGCGATGCTCTGTCCCCTCCCTGAGCCATCATAGATCCTTGGGAACCCACCCCTGGTGCCACAATCATCAAAAAAGAGGAGAAGGACTGCGCGCCCCCTCTAAGAAATTATACCACAACCCTGTGGCCGAAATTAACACAAAAAGTAGAGGGGACCACGTGGTCCTCCTACCCAAGCCATCACAGGCGCCAGGGCCACAAATCACCAAAAGAGGGGCAGGTGTGCTCAGCAGCCCTCCATGAGATCACAGGCCCCGGGAGCCCATCTCTGGGGCCGAAATGTCATTGAAATGGAAAGGGGTCATGCACCCCGCCCCCGGGCCTCTAAAGAGCCTGGATACCTCTCCCCGAAGCTGCAATTTTTAAAAAAAGGCAGGCCCCCCTTTCTGAGCTTTCTATGGCTTGAGGGAACCCATCCCCCCGAGGACAGCTCACATGCTGTGTCCCAGGACCCCACCCCAGGACACACAGGTTTCTCTGCAAGCATCGGCGTGGGCAGGGAAACCTGTGTTTGCTTCCACCTGGCAAGAGCATTTTTATTCTCCTGCCATGCAGGAGCAAACACTGAATCTCCTCCCAGTGGACGGGAGCTTTCAAAATGCTCCCCCCAGCTGGGAGCAGACTTTTGATCTGTTTCCATGCCCACAGTGAAGCAGACAGGAAAACAGATCAAGAGATTGCTCCCACTTGCAGAGAGCAGCAGAAATAGCTGCTTCCTATGGGTGGGAAAAATGCCAGCTCCTGGAGAATGCGAGGAGCTGGCCGGGGATGTGGGGTCCCTGGGGATAGCTCCCAATGGTCGATTGTGGATGCCCTGTGTAGGCACCAGGGCACCCACCTATAATTAATGTGGGCTCTGGTGTTTGGGGTCCCCATGCTCAAAAACAGATGGGGTGGGGTGGCTGCACAGCCCCTGTTAAGATAAGTAGTGGCCCTGGGGATGGGGCCCCCAGGGCCGGGCACCCCCCCTTCCCTTTAATAAAAGAAAAAAGGCCCAGGAGGATAGGGTCTTAAAGACCTAATAAGGCTCAGGGAGTGTCCCCTTCCCTTTCAGAAAAGAAGGAAGGCCCTGGGACATGGGGTCTTCAGGGCCTAAAGAGACTCAGTGAGGCCCTCCCCTTTAAAATATAAATGGCATGGGCATGGGGTCCCTGGGCCTTTTTCATGCACAGGGATGGTGGCTACACAGCCCCCTCTTCTTTAAAAAAAAAATATGTGGCCCTGGGGAGTAGGGTCCCCAGGGCTTAATAAGGCTCAGGGAGAGGGGGCAAGTGGTCCCTCTCCCTGTTAAAATACATAAGGCACAGGACTGTAGGGTCCCCAGGGCTTAATGAAGCTCGGGAGGGGGGCCACATGTCCTCCATCCCCTTCGTTATTGATATTGCCCTAGGGAGATGGGATCCTCAGAGCCTAGTAAGGGTCAAGGATGATGGCCACGTGGCCCCTTCCCTTTTTTAAATATTTGGCCCCAGATGGGATCCCCGTGGCCTGAAGGCTAAAAAACCCTAGAAATTCACTGAAAAAACAAAGGTTAAAGTGACGTTTTAGTTAGGTGTGATAAAATAATCTGGCTTTGTTTTTAAGAAAAGCTTAGAAATTCACTCAAAAAACCTATGGTTAAAGTAATGTTATAGTTAGGTGAATATATCACTGACAACAATAACACTTCTACACTAAACAAAAAACACAGAAATTCACTAGTTATAGTTAGCACAGCAAACTATAACTTGCACCCCTGCCACGCACTGCTTATGATCTCACATATTACATCACTCATGACATTTTCTATGACGTCATTTACCACATCACTGATGACATCTTTGACATTATCCAAGCTTCTTGGCCACAGACTGTTCTATAAACTAGTAAGGCTTTAGAGGCCTGAAAGTAAGTACAAAATAGCTCATATTATTATGAAACTTCATTATTGCCATCACAGATAAGACTCGCTGGGTGGAGCAAGCATAGGTTATGTGCAACATTTACCTACACCATTCATTTCACTTGTAAACTAGTTCACTTTAACAATCACCCACAGATATATGGGAACCCCTCATTGCACATGGTTTTCAAATTGTATACAAATGTTCAGAGAAAACCAAGCCCCTCAAGATACTACTGAATATCTTTTCTAATAAGCATTGGCAAAGCCAATAGGTCCCATGTGTACAATAGTTTTTGGTTTTGGCAATGTGTTTTTGCCATTTTGTCCAGCAGTGCAACAGCTGTGCAGCATGGCTTAAAGTCAGTAACCTGGAGTGTCCTAAAGTGGAGAGGGGGAGTAGAGTGTTGTAGACTGGATTGTTGGAGTAGATCGTCGCGGAGTGCAATAGGGAGAGTGCAGTTGAGAATAGGGGAGTAGAATTTAGTGGTTTGGTGGCAGAGAGTGTCATAGAGTGCTGTGTCATAGAAACAGTGTTGTAGAGTTCAGTGTCATAGAGTGGAGTGTCGTAGACTGGTGTGAAATAGGGTGGGGTGGATTGAGGTAGTGGGGTGGATTGGATTCGGGCAGAGTGGGTTGGATTGAGTAGGGTGGATTGGAGTGGGTAGACAGGATAGGGTGGATTGGATTGGAGTGGGGTGGATAGTAGTGGGGTGAGGTGGATTAGATTGGGGTGGAATGGAGAGGGGTAGATTAGATTGATTTGGGGTGGGTGGATTGATTTGGAGTGATAGGACTGGGGCGGGGTGGATTGGATTAGAGTAGGGTGGTTTGGAGTGGGGTGTATTAGAGTGGAGTGGGGTAGATTAGGATGGGTTGGAGGGTGGTGAATTGCACTGGACTGGAGGGGAGATTGGATTAGAGTGGGGTGGGTTGGATTAGATTAGAGTAGGGTGGACTGGAGTGCAGTGGGCTGGATAGATTTGATTGAGTGGGCATGGATGGAACAGTTGGTGCATATGATTGGGGTGGAGTTGGGAGGACTGGAGTAGAGCAGGTGGAATGAACTGCAGAGGAGTGGGGTGGATTGGAGTGAGGTGAGCTGGAGTGGATTGAAATGCTGTGAGGTGGATTGGGATGGGGTGGACTGGAGGGGAGTGGGGTGGGGTGGGTTGGATTGGATTGGGGAGGAGTGGAGTGGATTGAAGTGGATTGGGATGGGCTGTACTGAGGTGGGGTGGATGGGAGTGGGCTGAAATGGATTGAGTGGGGTGGATTGGACTGGAGTGCAGTGGAGTGGAGTGGAGTGGGGTGGACCGGAGTGGGGTGGGATGGAGTGGAGTGGAATGGAGTGAGGTGGAAAGGAGTGGGGTAAATTGGATTGGATAGACGTGGGGTGGACTGGAGTGGAGCAGATTTGATTGCAGTGAAGTGGATTAGGTTGGAGTGAGGTAGATTGGATTGAGTGGGGTATATTGGATAGCGGTGTATTGGATCGGGGTGATTTGGGTTGGGGTGAAGTGAACTGGAGTGATTGTATGGGGTGGATAGGATTAAAGTGCATTGGATTAGGGTAGAATGGATTGGGGTGGGGATTGGAGTAGGGTGGGCTGAATTGGAGTGGGTAGATTTGATTTGGGTGGATTGGTGTGAGTTGGATTGGAGTGGGACATAATGTTTTGGGTTGGAGTGGGAAAGATTGGAGTGGGGCAGCTAGGGGTGGGACAGACTGTTTTGGATTCCAGTGGTACAGATTGTAGTGGAGCACATTGTTTTGGATTGAAGTGGTGAAGACTGGAGTGAGTGCAGATTGTTTTGGATTGCAGTGGTGCAGATTGGAATGGAGCAGATTGGAGTTGGGCAATTTGTTTTAAATATCAGTGGGAAAGACTGAAGTGAGACGGAGTGGAGTGGGGCTTATCGTTTTGCAATGGACTGGAGCAGATTGGGGGTAGGGCAGATTGTAGTGGGCAGATTGTTTTGGATCGATGTGGGGGGAACTAGAGTGTGGCAGATTGTTTTGGATTGGAGAGGGGACTAGAGGGTGGAAGGCTGGAGCATGGTAGAATGTTTTGTACTGCAGTGGGGCACATTGGAGTGGGACGGATTGGAGTGTGGCAGAATATTTTGGATTGAAGTGGGGCAGATTGGAGTGTGGCACATTGTTTTGGATTGGAGTGGGGCAGTCTGGAGCGAGCCAGATTAGAGTGCGGCAATTGTTTTGATTGTAGTGGGGAAGATTGTAGTGGGACAGATTGTTTCCAGTTGGAGTGGGGAAGACTGGAGTGTGCCAGCTAGGAGTCGGGCAGATTATCTTGGAATGGAGTGGGAAAGATTAAAGTGGGATGGACTGGCAGTGGGCCAATTGCTTTGTACTGAAGTGGAGCAGATTGGTTTGAGGAAATTGTTTTGGACTAGAGTGAAGTGAATTAGAGTGGGGAAGAATAGATTGGGGCAGATTGTTTTGGATTAGAGTGGACAGATTGGAGTGGGGCTGATTGTTTTGAACTGAATGGAGCAAATTGGAGAGGAAAGGATTAGAGCGGGCCGATTGCTTTGGATTGGAGTGCAGAAGAATGGAGTGGGGAAATTGTTTTTGACAAGAGTGGAGTGAATTGGAGTGGGGAAGAATAGATTGTAGCAGATTGTTTTGGATTAGAGTGGAGCAAATTGGAGTTGTATGGATTAGAGCGGGCCGAATGCTTTGGATTGGAGTGGAGCAGATTGGAGTGGGGAAATTGTTTTGGACTAGACTGGAGTGAATTGGAGTGGGGAAGAATAGATTGGGGCAGATTGTTTTGGATTTGAGTGGACAGATTGGAGTGGGGCAGATTGTTTTGAATTGAATGGGGCAGATTGGAGTAGGATGGATTAGACTAGGGCAGATTGTTTTTAATTGGGTCAGATTGGAGTGGGGGGATAAGAGTCAGCAGATTGCTGTGAATTGGAGTGGGGCAGATTGGAGTGGGGGACAAGAGGGTTGCAGATTAGCATAGGGCAGATTGGAGTGGGACAAATAGTTTGGATTGGAGTGGGGCAGATTGGTTTGGATGGGAGGGTGGCATATTGTTTTGGATTGGAGTGGGGCAGATTGTTTTGGATTGGAGTGGGGTAGATTGGTTTGAATTGATGTGGTGTAAATTGGTTTGGATTGGAGTGGGGTAGATTGTTTTAGATTGGACTGGGACAGATTATTTTAGATTGAGTGGGGCAGATTGGAGTGGAGCAGATTGGAGTTGGGCAATTTGTTTTAAATATCAGTGGGAAAGACTGAAGTGAGACGGAGTGGAGTGGGGCTTATCGTTTTGCAATGGACTGGAGCAGATTGGGGGTAGGGCAGATTGTAGTGGGCAGATTGTTTTGGATCGATGTGGGGGGAACTAGAGTGTGGCAGATTGTTTTGGATTGGAGAGGGGACTAGAGGGTGGAAGGCTGGAGCATGGTAGAATGTTTTGTACTGCAGTGGGGCACATTGGAGTGGGACGGATTGGAGTGTGGCAGAATATTTTGGATTGAAGTGGGGCAGATTGGAGTGTGGCACATTGTTTTGGATTGGAGTGGGGCAGTCTGGAGCGAGCCAGATTAGAGTGCGGCAATTGTTTTGATTGTAGTGGGGAAGATTGTAGTGGGACAGATTGTTTCCAGTTGGAGTGGGGAAGACTGGAGTGTGCCAGCTAGGAGTCGGGCAGATTATCTTGGAATGGAGTGGGAAAGATTAGAGTGGGATGGACTGGCAGTGGGCCAATTGCTTTGTACTGAAGTGGAGCAGATTGGTTTGAGAAAATTTTTGGGACTAGAGTGGAGTGAATTAGAGTGGGGAAGAATAGATTGGGGCAGATTGTTTTGGATTAGAGTGGGGCAGATTGTTTTGGATTGGAGTGGGGTAGATTGGTTTGAATTGATGTGGTGTAAATTGGTTTGGATTGGAGTGGGGTAGATTGTTTTAGATTGGACTGGGACAGATTATTTTAGATTGAGTGGGGCAGATTGGAGTGGACAGTTTGTGGTGCACTGGGGAGGGGCAGATTACAGTGGGGGCAGATTGTTTTAGACTGGAAAAAGGCAGATTGTTTTAAACTGGAGTGGGGCAGATTGCTTTGGGTTGGAGTAGGTCAGATTGAAATGGGGCAGATTGCTTTGGATTGGAGTAGGGAAGGTTGGAGTGGAGCAGATACGAGTGGGGCAAATTGTTTTGGATTGGCGTGGGGAAGATTGGAGTAGGATGGATTGAATTGGGGCCAATTGTTTTGGATTGAAGTGCAGCAGATTGGAGAGTGGTGGTTTGGAGTGGCATACTGTATTGGATTGGAATGGCAAAGATTGGAGTGGGGCAGTTTGTTTTGGATTGAGGTGGGTGGATTAGAGTGGGAATGATTGGGGTGTGACAGATTATTTTGGATTGGAGTGGGACGGATTGGAGTGTGGCAGAATATTTTGGATTGAAGTGGGGCAGATTGGAGTGTGGCACATTGTTTTGGATTGGAGTGGGGCAGTCTGGAGCGAGCCAGATTAGAGTGCGGCAATTGTTTTGATTGTAGTGGGGAAGATTGTAGTGGGACAGATTGTTTCCAGTTGGAGTGGGGAAGACTGGAGTGTGCCAGCTAGGAGTCGGGCAGATTATCTTGGAATGGAGTGGGAAAGATTAGAATGGGATGGACTGGCAGTGGGCCAATTGCTTTGTACTGAAGTGGAGCAGATTGGTTTGAGAAAATTGTTTTGGACTAGAGTGGAGTGAATTAGAGTGGGGAAGAATAGATTGGGGCAGATTGTTTTGGATTAGAGTGGACAGATTGGAGTGGGGCTGATTGTTTTGAACTGAATGGAGCAAATTGGAGAGGAAAGGATTAGAGCGGGCAGATTGCTTTGGACTGGAGTGCAGAAGAATGGAGTGGGGAAATTGTTTTTGACAAGAGTGGAGTGAATTGGAGTGGGGAAGAATAGATTGTAGCAGATTGTTTTGGATTAGAGTGGAGCAAATTGGAGTTGTATGGATTAGAGCGGGCCGAATGCTTTGGATTGGAGTGGAGCAGATTGGAGTGGGGAAATTGTTTTGGACTAGACTGGAGTGAATTGGAGTGGGGAAGAATAGATTGGGGCAGATTGTTTTGGATTTGAGTGGACAGATTGGAGTGGGCAGATTGTTTTGAATTGAATGGGGCAGATTGGAGTAGGATGGATTAGACTAGGGCAGATTGTTTTTAATTGGGTCAGATTGGAGTGGGGGGATCACAGTCAGCAGATTGCTGTGAATTGGAGTGGGGCAGATTGGAGTGGGGGACAAGAGGGTTGCAGATTAGCATAGGGCAGATTGGAGTGGGACAAATAGTTTGGATTGGAGTGGGGCAGATTGGTTTGGATGGGAGGGTGGCATATTGTTTTGGATTGGAGTGGGGCAGATTGTTTTGGATTGGAGTGGGGTAGATTGGTTTGAATTGATGTGGTGTAAATTGGTTTGGATTGGAGTGGGGTAGATTGTTTTAGATTGGACTGGGACAGATTATTTTAGATTGAGTGGGGCAGATTGGAGTGGACAGCTTGTGGTGCACTGGGGAGGGGCAGATTACAGTGGGGGAAGATTGTTTTAGACTGGAAAAAGGCAGATTGTTTTAAACTGGAGTGGGGCAGATTGCTTTGGGTTGGAGTAGGTCAGATTGAAATGGGGCAGATTGCTTTGGATTGGAGTAGGGAAGGTTGGAGTGGAGCAGATACGAGTGGGGCAAATTGTTTTGGATTGGCGTGGGGAAGATTGGAGTAGGATGGATTGAATTGGGGCCAATTGTTTTGGATTGAAGTGCAGCAGATTGGAGAGTGGTGGTTTGGAGTGGCATACTGTATTGGATTGGAATGGCAAAGATTGGAGTGGGGCAGTTTGTTTTGGATTGAGGTGGGTGGATTAGAGTGGGAATGATTGGGGTGTGACAGATTATTTTGGATTGGAGTGGGAGGAATTTGAGTGGGGCAGATTGTTTTGGATTGGGGCAGATTGCAGTGGGTTGGAATAGAGTGGGCAGTTTGAATTGGATTAAAGTGGGGCAAACTGAAGTAGGGCAGTTGGGAGTGGCGTGGACTAGAGTCGGGCAGAATGGAGTGAGGCAAACTGTTTTGGATTGAAGTGGGGTCTATGCCAGTGGGGCAGATTGGAGTGGGATGTAGTGGAGTAGGACAGATTAGAGTGTGTCAGATTGGAGTGTGGTAAATTGGAGTGTGGCAGATTGTTTTGGATTGGTGTGGGGACGATTGTTTTGGATTGGAGTGGGGCAGATTGTTTTGGACAGGAGTGGGGCAAATTGTTTTAGAATGGAGTAGGGCAGATTGTTTTAGATTGGCATGGGGCAGATTGTTCTCAATTGGAGTGATTAAGATTGTTTTGGATTGGAGTGGGGAAGGTTGTTTTGGATTGGAGTGGGGTAGATTGTTTTGGATTGGGGTAGGGAAGATTATTTTCAATAAGAGTGGGGCAGATTGTTTTGAATTGGATTGGGGAAGATTGTTTTCGATTAGAGTGGAGCAGATTGGAGTGGACTGGTTTGGGAGGATTGGAGTTTGGTGGATTGGAGTTGATTGGAATGGATTGGGGTGAGTTGTATGGATTGGAGTGAGGGCGATTGGAGGGGGCAGATTGTTGTAGATTGGAGTGGGGCAGATTGTTTTAGACTGGAGTGGGGCAGATTGTTTTGGATTGAACTGGGGCAGACTGAGTGGCACATATTCTTTTGGATTGGAGTGGGGCAGATTGTTTTGGAATGGAGTGGGGCAGATAGCAAGGGGGGCAGATTGTTTTTGAGTGGGGCAGATTGGAGTTTGAAAGATTATAGTGGGGCACATTGTTGAGGAATGGAGTGGGACAGGTTGGTTTGGATTGGAGTAGAGTGAATTGGAGTGGAGCAGATTGGAGTGGGGCAGATTGGAGTGGGCTGGGTAGGGAGGATTGGCGTTTGGTGAATTGGATTGGAGTGAGTAGTTTGGATTGGTGTGGGGCAGATTGGATTGGTCCGGGGTGGACTGGATTGAGTGGGGCAGATTGGCATGGGATGGATTGGGGTGTCCTGAACGATTATGTGTTAAAGCATAATTTCAGAAATTACACATATGTTAGAAACAATGTCGTTTAGAACAAAATAATCCTCATCTTTTGAGAACAGCACCAAGGAGGAAAAACAAAAGAAAACATGAGTGTTATGTGAGAAAAGAAGACTTGGTAAAATAAAGGAAAGTTAACTATAAAATATAAACCTTTGCTATTTTGTTTCTCCTGCTGGCCATGTTTTTGCAAGTCACAGTCCCTCTGTTTGCATGGAGCTAAAAGTTAAAATGAACAACATAGTAGTGATTAATATGAGTGGAAAAGTGGATATTTTAAACAGTGTTTACTCTTTACCACACTGTTTGCAGACAGTGAAACTCTCAGGAGAAATACCCCAATGTGTATTAAAAAGTATCCACTAAGGACATTGTAAACTCTATGCAAAACTCGTCCAAAGAGACAGTATCTGCCTAAAATAACCAAGGTCATACTCTCTGCGGAGTCCATATTGTACTGAAAACCTTACAGATACACCATCTTCTAAAGGTAAACAAGCAGAGGTACACAGGTTAGTAATTGGTGCACATAGTCTTGTATGTTATTTAGAACTTGTCATGCTGTGATGATTGTGTCTAATAACTAAAGGCTGCATACAGTACTTAGTACACACTACATAGAATCTTTGCCTTGCTGCAAACTTTTTCTGCAGAGTGACAAAACATGTGTAGAACATACTGGTCAGAACTAGTCAACTGTCATCTACCAACAGAGAATACAAAAAATTATAATGTGTTCAATACCACAACACGTTTTTGATGCATTAGAAGTACATCAGTTTTGTAAACATTTATACCCAGTACCTGGACCCCAACTGTACAAAATTAGGAGGAAAATTAATATGGTAGTTACCCCTGAACTATGTAGACTATAAAACAAACTAGGTCACTCATTTGATGATGTAATTTGAGATGTCATCAGTAATGTCATAAATTATGTCACATAAAAGTTCATGTGAGGTAATAAGTGAAGTCATAAGCAGTGCATGGTGGAGACGCAAGTTATAGTTAGCTCTGATAACTATAATGGGGGAGTTTCTGTGTTTTTTTATAGTTCAAAACGTTAATGTTGTTACTGACACTGAGGCCAGTTGGACGTGGCCGGGCTGGACATAGGGCACACCATTCCCCCAATCTTCTTTGCGCTAGGAGCAGCCAAATTTGCTGCACTCACCTCCTGCCTAGCTCTTAATAGCGTGTTACTCTTCCCGCTTCCAGATTTACACTCCACTTTCAAACCTCTGATATCATTTGACCAAATACCCTATCTGAAGAGGATGTAAAATGGAGAATTCATCCCATAGACCTGACACTGTGAAATGGTCTCCAAAGGCCACCCAATTACTTGCGTTAACCTTAAATTTTGACCTGAGAGCGGCAAACGGTAGAACGATATCTGATATTGAAGGTAAACACACTTTTAATTGCCAAGTCACACCAGTCGTGTTGATTATTTTTTAATTAGTTTGAAGTGCTGGTCTTTTGTGCAGGGTAGGGCTGACAGTGGTCACAGAGCCTCAGTCTGTAATTACTGGGTACTTTTGCCAATGGTCCACCTACTCAGGGTCTTGCACAAGTTGGGGAGGTGGCACTTCCCAATAAAGGAAAAACCACTGAATGGGGATGGGTTGAAAAACACCTAGAGGTGCTGGAGGCAGTGCCTGATGGGGCTAAAGAGCTGGTAGCTGTTCTGGATGATCTGGCCCCAGAGGATAGAGGTTCTTTCCTGACAATGACCCATAAGGCATTCTTCACTAATATAAGGGATCTCCTGGAGCAAGATATTAAGCAAACCGCATGAGCCAGAAGGAAGTCAACTGGTATTCTAAAGAATTTAGGCTGGACAAAGTGCAACTATTGGCAACAGTCAAATCTAAGAATAGGCCAAAACCAGTGTTGTGTAGAGCATGTTATAATAAATGAATTGGAGATTGCTAAAAGAGGCTGAGAAGATGCACTGTGGGACTTGTTGTCTCATGCCATGATGGCAAAGGATAATGCACATTTTTGGGCTTGGCCGGCACTGAGGAACAATGGTGGCAAGAAGTAAGTCAGGTACCGTGTGCAACTCCAGGATTTGGTATCCCATTTTAGCAACTTATATTACAGTAATGATGATATATTATGGACAGTCATTGACCCCCAGCTGGCAGCTAAACTAAAGAGACATTTTTAACACTCATGATTTTGAAATGATAGAGACTGGTGAGGCAATAAGATCTGAGTTATCAGCCAAAGCACCTGGTCCAAAGCAAATCCCAAATGAGCTTTTTAAATCAAACTCGGAAATATTGGGTCCTTACATGAACTGTTTTTCAAACGCTGTTCTGAAGGACATGCAGATCCCCATGAGCTGGCTTACTGCAGAGCGCATATCGCCCTGAGTAACTTTTGACCAATTAGCTTATTAGATGCTTCACAGAAGATTTCATGTAAGCAAGTTCTGGTACATCTTCTGGATTGGATTGAGGATAAAAATGTCCTAACTAAATTCCAGGGGGGTTGACCAAACTTTCTGTACCAGTACGGTTGACCACCTTTTCTGTTTCAGTGGCTTCTTTTGGAAGACTGCAACGGTCAACAGGGTTAATCTTTTTGTTGCCTTTGTTGACCTATGTACAGCCTTCAATTTGGTTCCCAGGACTCAGCTTACTTGCAGTTTTGGTATGATTGCATTAAGATGGCCATGCAAGAGTCATGTGGGGGGACAAGGGGCAGCTTACTTCTCCCATAAGTATTAGGCGGGGGTTAGGTAAGGATGCATCCTAACCCTCACCCTGTTTTCACTGTATATTAATGACATAGTGAACCAGTTGGACAGAGATGGTTGTGATGCTCCAAAGGTGGGAGCCAGGAGAGTGCCCGCCTTACTTTTTGCAGACAACACTCTCCTAATTTCCAAATTGCTCAGAGGACTTCAGCAACTTCTGGATGATTTTAACATCTTTTGCAAAGAGTGTGGGCTGGAACTCAATAGCTTCAAAACTAAATTCATGGTTTTTAATCATGCAAGAAGTAAAAAGTACAACTGTAAACTGCATGTTAACTCAGATCCAATAGGGCAGGTTTCAGATTTCAACTTCTTAGGGATAAGATTGACACCAAATTGGAATTGGTCCAAGCATGCCCAAAAATCAATTTGCTTGCTGATTCACTATTCGGCAGGAGTGGCAAAGCTCTTAAAGAGAACATTTTCTGAGAAACCCGCCCTGGTGATTGAGATCTATAATGCAAACGCACTGGGAGCTGTTCTGCATGGCACTGAGGTTGGGGGCCAAGTAAACTGTAATCTTATAACATTGACGGAAAATAGATTCATTAGGTTCCTTTATGTTCCCCCTAGGAGTATGCCATTGATCCCATCATACCTTGATCTGGCATTTAGGAAAATCGATTGGAAAGCTGCGCTTAGGACTCTGTTTTATTAGTCCCGAATTCGGCCCTCACATGCTCTGGAGGCATACAGGGAATCTCTTTGGAATCTTTTGGCCCTACCCAGGACTGAGGACATCCCATAGTTTGTGCATGTCAGGTCTATGCTTAGGAAGCTAGAAATGGAAAGGTTCTGGGTAGCACTGGAGGAATTTGGTTCCATCTCTAGATTTGCTATTAAATCAGCCTATGGGAGCCTGCATTTGCAGAATCTGAGCATATGATACCGATATGGATCTGGCATGATAGCCACATGTGCTGCTGCCACCTTAATGTAATAATGTTTTGTATGCAATTGTATTTTACTGGTTTAGCTCATCATACAATTTTTTTGTGGTGTCAATTATTTTCAATATTTAAAATGTACTGGTATTTTATCCATTTAGTGGGGGGTCTTATGCCCAAGTTCCACTTTACTGCAAAATGCCCTGTGGCACTGTGTTTATCTTGTTGGGTCTTATAAACCTAGGAATTATAGGTGGGAGATGTGAGAATTATCTGATCGCATGCCCTAAAAATAAATGCTTTTATATTTGTAAAGGTCGTCCTCGCATTGAAAACGAGAGGGTATGGGAGAGTCTTATTTTCTGAACACCAGACCGAACAGCCAATTTAAGTACCTGGTTTCATGGAATGTTATGTGAGTTTATTAGTTTTTAAATAAGGAAAGCACTGGCACTTTGAAAGGTAATGTGCCCACATTGAATTGTGGTGTGAAGAGTTTGCTTGTCTACTTAACCATTGTGGCCTATGTTCTCTCGCCACAAAAACTAGTATGAAAGTCAGCTGTACTAAATGATAGTATCACAAATGAGCCAAAGTAGCTGCATGCTTTTCTTTGTAACTTTATATAGTGAAGTTGCCAGGTGGCAAGTGGGTTGAGAAAATGTAACAAAATGTATTCTTTTGTACTTTTATGATCCTTGGTGATCGAATAAAGTTAATACTGTTGAATGACATATTCACCTAAATATAACACTACTTTAACCTTTGGATTATCTCACTGTCACCATTGGGTAGTTCTAGTTAGGATTGTGTTTCTATGGGAAATAGCATTTTTGTGTTGCTAATAACTTTGGTGCCATTTGACGAATCTCCATGAAACTTTCCAAAAAAGTGCAACTTTTTGACTAGTTTGTGCATGGAATGTTTTGAGGGTGATCTGTTTTGTGGGGGCTGAGCAAAATGGGGCCTCAAAACCGTTTTACCCATTCATTTTGCTACAGTAACTTTAGAAACAACCAAAGCCACTGATTGGCTTTACTTCAGTTTTGGCAGAATGCTAGATTTTGGTTCAAGAAATAGTGCTTTTTGTGATTTGCTGTAAGTCTATTCAGCAAATTTTGAGAAATAATGCTCAAAAACTTTGTGTATCTAGGGTTGTGGAACCTCCACGGATCTCACTGATCTCCTGCTGAGATCTGATTGGCTGCCACCACATCAATAAGGCCGTCTTGGAACTCCAGACTCATTCCTGAGTCCTAAAAAAGTTTTAAAAAACAGACATAGGGGGTAGGGGGCAGGGTAGTGATACCCTGATCCCCTAGGCCTGGTGGTGGGACCAAAAATATTTTCTTTGAAATTTTGCGTGAGTGATAAAAGGCTTTTGTCATTTTTCAGCCTGGCGTGCATATCACTAATCCTTTGCTTAAAGACTTTGCTGTGAAAATGACAAGAGGCTTTGTCAGTTTCCAGCTTGTCGTGGATGGCATTCCATTAATTTTATGCCTAAAAACTTTGCTAGAAAGACATTTGAGGTGAGTAGATTCAAAGTGTATATTCTCTACCTACACTTGTGAACTACCCAAAGTTCCTTGCTTTTTTGCATAATTTTTGTGGCATCTTAATCCTGAAAGGGTATTGTTTTGACTTTTATCGGGTGCTCCCTTGTGCCTAGACAAAGCTATACCTCTCTGAAGAGCTTGTAATGAGAGAGAAACATGTGTCAGGGGTTGCTTTTATTTAGTCCAGGTTGGCTTGGCTGGTATTTTACCAATTAAAAGCTGTAATACTGTGCCTGGAGTGATAAAAGGCTTTTGTCAGTTTTCACCTCAGCGTGGATGGAACTAGCTAATCATATGACTAAAACATTGCTAGAAAAGCTGATATTTGAGCTGAGCAGATACAGCGTGTACCTGGTGTTGTAGGGTGCTCTATATTTTAGCTTCTCTCCATCTAAATTTGGGTCAGGTTTTGTGTCTAAAGAGTTGTAATTAAAAATCCCTCTTTAATGGTAAAGTTAGATTTTAAATCACAATTCTGGAACTGTCACTTTTAAAGTGTTAGGATTCTCTTGTCCTACCCATTTGGTGCTTGCATCCTATATCCTGGATCACATGACTGGATTTAGCTGGCAGTTGGTCTTTGTGCATTGCTTTTAGACAATAGGACAAAGGGGAATAGGTGGTAGCAGGTTGCCAGGCCCAAACCTGCCTTTTTAACACACATGGGTCACGCCTAGGATAGGCCCTTAACAGCCCAGAGTGCTGGGTCAGTGTATTTAAGACACCAGACATGTACATTTAAGTTTTACATTCCTGGTAGTGAAAAACTCCTCAATATATTTTTCCCCACAGCAAGGCCTACCTCTCCCAAAGGAAAACATTGAGTTGTAATAAGTAATAACTTTCAATTGGAAGCAAGTGGACAGATCAAGTTTGGTGCCTTAAGAATTGTAATTAAAAGTCCCTTTAGTGATAAAGTCAGATTTTTAATCACACTTCTGAAAATGTAACTTTTAGAAAGTTAGCATTTACTTGACTTTTGTGCCTGAAACCACACCTGCAAGGATGAAGTTCAAGCAGGACAACATAGAGGCCTACTCTGTGGCCCAGCTCAAGGATTTCTGCAAGGAGAGGGGACTTCTAGACAAGAGCAACACCAGCAAAGTGGAGCTCCAAAAGGTGCAGAGGGCCTGGATGGATGTCCACTAGTCACTGGTTACAGCAACAAAAGGAGATGATGATGTGGAAATGCAAGGAGAGGACCCAGGTACCAGTCCTGAGAGGCAAATGACTTGCCTCCTGAGTTGGAGCTCCCAGTCAGAGCAGAGAGCAGTGTGTCTTATCAAAGCATGTCCCTAGATGAGGCAGTGGACAGGAAGTGAGAAAGGGAGTTCAAGCTGGAGATGGCCAAACTCAGGATGGTGTGAAGGAAACTGGCCCTGGAGGAGAAACTGGCATTATATTTCTTGGCTCATGAAAGGACCCTCAGAGAGCCGGACCTCAAAGCAAGGCAGGCAAAGTCCATCAATTTTGGTTGCAGCGTACAAGCAAAGCCCTCTAGAGACAAGAGGGTCCACACTCCTAAAGGTCTTGTGCCTGACTGTTATGAGGGTGACATTGACAAATGATTTAAAGATTATGAGGTAGCTTTGCAGTTGCATTAGGTCCCTGACGAGAATTGGCGGGGCTAGTCTCTGGAAGCATATCGTAGTGAGAGGAGGGATGCCCTACAGGCCCTGGAAAAGAACTCCTCCCTGGTGGAACCCTCTCCTTCTTCCAGTTGGTCATTTCAGCTAGATTTCCAAGGGCGGCAATGTCCTCCCCTGTAGGTTCCTGGGCATCACCCTCAGGCTCAGCCCCCTCTCAGAACATGGGAGCTTCAGGAAAAGGTTTCCCGTGCCCCTTTCCCTTCTTCTTTTTGGCAGCTACCTGGGCCATTTTTCCCAGCTCCAGGTCCTCTTGACTACCCTCTTGAGCGGCCATGGACAGTGTGGTCAGATACACCCACTCAGGTAACTCCAATATCTCCACTTGATATTGGAACTCCAGCTCTTTCCAGATCGCGTGTTTCATGTAATTTGCAAGCAGACAATCCACAGGTATAGCTGGACTCACAGTTACCTTTAGGGAACCTTAGATTCCTCCCGCATTCAAAGGAAACCAAAGCCATGGGGTAGTGACTCTCTTGGTTGTCAGCTGTCACAACCTGGTGGAATATCCTGGCATTACCTGTGCTGAGAATTTCCTTAGAGTAGTCATACTGTGTCTCTCAGAACCTCCACCCTCTGTCCATTGATGGTGACCCACTGCCTATGCCTTTTAGTGTTATTAGGCATGTCAGTCTTGGGTACCATCTCTCTGTTACCCAGGAACACTAGTGTAGCCTCTGCATACATCCACCCTCTGCCCATTGATGGTGACCCACTGCCTATACATTTTAGTGTTGTTGGGCATGTGAGTCTTGGGTACCATCTCTCTGTTACCCAGGCACACTAAGGTAACCTCTGCACTACCCCCTCACCTCTAACTGGGACAACCTCTTTCCTGAGCACTACATCTGCCTTTCATGGGGTCTGCCCACCAGTGGGACAGCTGCTGCCTTTTTGGGCAGCTGGGGTTGTGCTTTGACCAGGAGCGGTTTCTTCATCGGGGTGCGGTGTCATCACCCCCTGCTCATTTGACACATGAAAAATTTGAATAGATAATTTCATTTGATTGGCAGGTGCTGGTCTCCTTGGGGTGAAGTGCGCATGTCAGTTTGGACAGTCACCTTGTTTCAACCAGCCCAACATGCGCCTTTGAGTCCTCGCCAGGCTCTGCAATGTAGGAGTCCGGGGCATTGTTGTCACAGCCACCAGGGCTCCAAATGAGTGTTGGCAGCCTCTGATGCAGCCAAACACTGTGCTGCTTCAGTCACAGGGTGGGACTGGAATTGAGGTGAGGTCATCCAATTTGTGGCATTCACAAGTCACGACTGAACTGGAGTGGACTCTGCCTGAGCTGCGCTGAGGCAAAGACAAACACTGCTTGGAGTCGGTGCTGAGCACAAAACATTGAGGTGAGTGTCTGTAAACATTCCATTTCATCTAGTTTTGTCATACACACGGAGGCCCTAACATTAATATTGCACATCCGAAAAATAGTGATTCCCTAAAATGGGACTGCCAATGCCTTTCATACATTCAGAAATTCTATTTTGCATTTGCATTTGCGTATGTAAAATACTTTGATACATCTGGCCCTAGGATGTTGACCGTCTTTTCTCCATTGGACACTGTGTCTTCATTGCCACCTTTGTTGCTGGACTCTGAGAGCTGTTTGACTTTTAGGTCCAGCTTTTTCTGACTCACTTCATGATCCAGAAGACTTTTTTTCTCTTCCAGAGCAAGATTCCTTTCCTCCAAGGCCCTCTTTGCAGCAGCCTCCTCCTTGGCTGCTTCCAATTTCAGCTTGGCCAACTGCAGCTTTAGCTCTCTCTCAGCTCTCCTGTCCTCTTGTTCCTCAGATGACAGGCTTGTGAAAGACACACTTTGGTCCACTAGGCAAGTTTTCCCTTCCTGCTGCACCTCTGGGCCTGTGGCTTTGCTTCATCCTCCTCCCATCCTCCACATTCACCCCCACATCCTCCGGTCATTGCCCTCCCGCTCTCTGGTTGCAGCTTGCATAAAATGGACTTCCTCATGCACTCTGAGGGCTATTCGAAAGTCTATTTTGTGGCCCCATTCTCCTAGGTTAGCTACCTTCCCTTGCAGAGCTTCCTTAACCCTGCCATCTTGAGGTGTCAATGCTGCTTAACTCCAAGACCATTGTCTCAAGCAGGTATTACAGGTGAGGCAAACGTGAAGCAGGCCAAGTCTGGTGACAGAATATTTTAAGGATTTTTAATTTTGCATAAAATCACTGACTCACACTACACAGGTGCTGGATCCCATCACTGACCACCTATGTAAGAAATAGGGTCATTGGTTGGCAGGGGTGGAAGCCCCACTCAAGCAACAACCAAAGTCCTTGTCAGGGTAAAACCACAAAAGTTACAATATTAACCTGTGCTTTGCTCTCTAGTAGCCTGGCACAAAAGGAGTCAGGCTTAACTTTGAGGCAATATGTAAAGTATTTATGAAGCACACAAGACGTAATAAAGGGAAAATACAACACAAATCCCAAACCAATTTTGAAAAATAGTACATAAAAAGATACAGAACGAAAAAATAAGAAGAACCAGAGATATTGAATTTTAAAATTTTAAGTAAAACTAGAACCAAGAAGCACGAAGTGACACTCGCATTTATCTTGTCGCGCAAGACCAGAGGAAAGCCACAAGTTCAGGCCAACTGTGATGGTGTGTGTGCCTGATACAGCGTCCAGGATAGTCCAGCTGATGTCCGTTGAAGGCCTCAAGTCCGGCACAAATAATTCCATTTGCATTGGAGGAGGTCAGGAGGAGAAGACTTTTGGTGAGAACAGCAGTTTGAGTGTTGCTGTCAGTCGTTGCTGTAGCACGAAGATCCAGCCGTTGCTGGAGCTCCGCATTGATGGATCATCGCGGATGGTTGATGTGAGGGCAAAGTGCAGGTGTCTCATTGCCAGTCATTGAGGATGGTCACTGTTGACACAAAGAGCAGGTTCCACTAGAACTTCGCATTGTGAAGGGCAACATGCCCATTTGTGGTTGCAAAGAGCCCAAACAGCAGAGTTTTCACTTTTTCTTTTGGGAGGTGCTCTGTCTGATGACAGCCAAGGGTCCAAGACCTTTGGGACTTCTCTTAGGGATAATGACTAAGTCAGCAGAGGCCAGCAGAAGGGCTCAGGCAGGTTCAGTTGGTGTTGTTCAGCTGAACTAGGCTTCTGTATTCTTGTTTTGTCCCTGCAACTCACATAGTTGAGTGGTCAACTGACCCTTGGAGTCACTCTGGGTAGCCTGGGAAGGCAAGCAGGTTGGATCTTCCTTCTTCAGACAGCAAAGGACGTCCCTCCGGCAGCAGGGCAGTCTTTGTGGCAGCAGGGCAGTCCTTTTTCTGAATCTCTCATTAATCCAGGAGTGTTCTTAATAGGTAGCCTTCTCAGAGCCATGGTCTTCTTGGGCAATGCTTGCTTTCAAGGCTACCATTTTCTTATGCCTTACCTGTAGGAGTGGCCTAGAATTTAGTTGTAAATTTAATAAAAATACCTTAACAGAATCTAACATCCTTTAAAAATGGTTTGCAGAGTTCAACAGAGCATATATTTTTCACCTTAAGCACAAAGACAAAATCCTATGGTTCATTTAGAAATTTACCATGTCAATAGCTGTCAGATCAATTGAGTGGTTGGCTCCGACCTCTGCCATCCTCAGTGTTTGCACAAGGTAACTCCATTGCTTCCTATTAGAGACTAAGCTCTGATGTGAGTGTGATGATCAGCTCTGCTTTAGTTAATGTTACTGATTTATATTTAGGCTCAACAAAATACTCAATGTCTGGGCTGCTCTGAATACAAAAGATCAGGTCTATGCTAGACATTCCCTAGAGTCAGTATCTCTCAGCTATTGTTGCTCTGTTGTTAAATGTGGCGTGACATTGTGAGTGTTAGGTTCTTGATGAAAATTAATACGTGTTGCAGGATGAAAGATGGCACTGGACGAGAAAGAAATTCCTTGTTTTTCGCCTCTTACCAATGACATTACCTCCATGTACCCCCATAGGAAGGAATAACTTTGCTTGCTGTTACAAAGTATTACAAATCAGTATATCTCCCAGAGTGTGAATGGCTTGTCCTGACATTGGGCATTATTCATTAGCGACTTGTATGTAGTGCTCCAGTAGGATTTACAGGGTTTGCTAGGGTCAGAGCGACGGCGACTGTAAACACAAAAATCCTTATCTATTACAACGCTCAAACATGAACCATAAACATCATAGTGTGAGAAGATGATGGTGGCCTATCCTGACAAATATATTTGACAACCTGTCCCCATCTCAAGGGGATGTATAGTTGTTTGTCCTTGCTTTATTTCTTGTACTACCTATATCACTTTTTTCCTCCTCATTATCCATTCTCTCAATTTTCTATCTGCTTTTTCTCAACACTCCCCTCTCAGGTACTCTCTCCAGTTTATTTCTAATTTGTTGATGGCCCTCCACTCTCAAGCTATTTCTTTTCAAGGATCATTCCTGTGTCTCTCTTTCACTCTGTTTCATTTGCATCCACTTTACTCACATGATTGGCCTCTCTCTTCTGTCCTCATGTTTTCCTACACTAACATTCTGCATTCGTATTTCCTCCTTCTTAAGCAATATGACCCCATCTGCCCTTTGGCCTGACACAGTACCCACAACCAATGCCTATCATTTCATATCTTGTTTTCAAAACCCCGCCCTTGCTAGCAGCTGCAGTTACTCACCCAAGTTTTTCTGGCTTTCCCCTCAGAGCAGCATTCTGCAGCATACTTAGAAAGAGGAAAATGCTCCAGAGGATTTTTTTTGTGCAGAAAGGTGCACATTTCTGCATAAAAATAATTCTGCCAAAAACGCAGACACCCTTGCATCACAGCACAAGGGTGCCGGCGCTGGTGCTATGCAGCTAAAAGTGCCCCACGCAAGGAAAAGGCAGGAATGTGCTGCATAATGTTAAATATGGTGGATTCCTGCTCTTTAACACAGCGCAGCAAGGTGGCTTGTTGCGCTGCGTGAAAGTTTGATAAATCGGTCTCTAAGGCCCATATTTATACTTTTTTAGCGCCGCATGTGCGTCGTTTTTTGACACAAAATTGGCGCAAACTTACAAAATAAAATTGTATTTTGTACGTTTGCGCTGCTTTTGCGTCAAAAAATGACGCACATGCAGCGCTAAAAAAATATAAATATGGGCCTAAGTGTCAGAAATCAGGATACATTTTATCTTGAATGCTCCTTTGCCCTTAGTTTATACTGTACAAAGTCTCCTTATATTTTAGCTGTGAGGGTGTACCTTGTGCGTTTTTTACACCACGGAACCATTTCTAGATTCATACCCTGGAAACGAAAACTAACGTGATGTTTTGTTACAGTGGAAGAGCAGCTTTTGACACCGGTGTCACATCTCACATCAGTCGATGAAACCACTGACACAACACAGAAGGAAAAGCCTGCTGCATTTCGTAACTCGCCTATTGACTCTCACCTGCCTTCAAATAAACATTTCCTTTATCCTATAGAAACCTTACTCACTCGGGCAGGTCAGCATATCAATTATCGTCCGCTTCAGACTACTGCTGCACAAAAGTCTTTTGAAGTTCAAACAACTTTTGTTTGCCTTGGGCCAACCGAGCTGACTTTATCCTTACACATCACGGAATATCTTACTTCCATGTGTCTCCCTTTGACCTTTTTTTTCTGTTTCTCATTTATAGGTCATCCGTCTGCTGCACCCTCACCCAGCTGCCAGGAACACAGGTCAGCTTTCAACAAAATGACTGGCTCTTTGCCACGCTCTGTTCACATGGGAATTGTTTTACTGCCTGTCAAGCGCATTCAGTTCACGATATGATCTGCGAGGCGACTGAGATTGATTTCAAATCCATCTTCAGAAAAGTCTCATATTTCTTTCTCCTAATTGTTGTTTCTTTTGGCCCATTGAACTTTTCTAGGCCAGTTTTTCATCTGTATTCAACTCTTAGAAAAGAAAGCAGTGGAAAAACTACACTTGCCAAGATTGTATAGACAAATATATTGTCATGTCATTAAAATAATGACGCATCGGGGATAGCAAACATGAGCACCTCTAAAGGAAATCATTTGAAAGAAACTTTTTAGACAAATTCCACCTTTTGAGAAAAGTATGGTAGGCACATCCACAGTTAAGATGAGAACAAGGCGGATCTTGCGGTGGTGGCAAAGGCTACAGAGGAATAACAAGAAATACAAACATGCAAGGCTGGCAAAAACAGAGATCAGGAAATGACCCCAGTTGACGGAGACATAAGGTGCCAGACAACAAACAAGAAACAATGAACAGGGTAAACAGTAATGTGATTGTTCTATTCAATAGACAATTAAACTCTAATGAACTAAGAGTGCTAGGATATGCTTATCTTTGTTTCACACTAAATGTTGGTGATGCCACAACTCAGATTGGTGTATTCCAGCCTATGCACACACTCAAACTGAAAAAGCCCTCTAACTTGAAAAGGGGTGGCATGAATGAGAGCGAGGGATAACCCTGGAGGAGCTTAGACTCTGAACATGTATTAGTGATGTTGGCATGTTCATAACACTCCATGAACTAGAATATGGGGGTGATATAGAAAGAGACAATGTGAAAGAGTTTTTGAATTATGCTAATAGAATCTGCATCTATAGTGGGTTTGAACCTATATTAAAATATATGCCCACATCACCCTATGATGTCATACGCAAATTCCAATGCACTGTCATAAAAAGCCTGTAAGACTTGAGGCACAGAAAGTATAGAGCTAATAAGAACTTTACATGGTGTCGGGGGAAAGATCTAGACTCCATAGTAACTAACAGGGAAATAGCTAGAAAACCGTCAGATATGGGAGGTTATATTGTCATCAGAGCTAGATGTTGGTGCATGGAAGAAGCACAAAGACATTTCTCAGATGGTAAATGCTATTGTGTGATTGAAAGCAAGGAGTACATTGCGACTATTGAAAGATACTGGGAGAGGTTGGAGAACTGTAGGGACTGTGGTCTGATTGAGTCAGAAGAATTCAGCCATTTGAAATATGACTATCCCTCATCTGCCATTATTATATCTTTTATCTAAACTTCACAATAATGAATACAGTCATTTTGGTGGCCCACAGTATAATCTAGGGGTAGTCTTAGAAAATACATCCAAATATATTGATCATTTCCTGAGACGTTTTGTAATGATTCTGCCCTCCTTTAGCTAAGATTTCCAAGCCCACATTGAGGGGTTAACATGGGAGAAGGATTATCTTCTTATGACTGTGGATCTCATATCCATATACAGAAGCATCATGTGGAACTACGGTGGGCACTTGCTTTTCCCCCAGCTACATGAACTTGCAATTGTGCTGGTGGGAGCAGCAGGTATATATTTCACCTGGCTTGGCAGAAGGGGATGGGTCATGTGGCCTCCTGACTGTGAATTATCGATGATCTCTTCATCACCTGGAATGGCCCAGAAATCCAGACAGAAACCTTTGTGGACAAACTTAATGAGAATTAATTTAACCTAAAGTTCTCATACAATATAAGTGAAACCAGAACTGTGTTCCTAGATGTTAAGGATGTAGTTGAGGAACAGAAGTTAGTAACCAAATTACACCACATACTCCCAGCACAAAATAGTGTTTTACATGCCGGAATAGCCACTCTGATCAACTCTAGTGGCATATTCCGTATGGAGAGCTACTAAGAGCCAAATGTAGCTGTAGCAATACTAAAAACTTGCACCAGGAACAAAATATCATGATGGAGATATTTTTGGAATTAGGATATCCACAATGTGTATTAGGCAGGGCTACGAAAAGAAAAATTGCTAAATTGAGAGAAGAGATTTTATATGGAAAAGATGTTGACAGTGAAAGAATGAGAGTGACATAAGTCTGATTAACACATACAACAGCAAAACACAGGATATCACAGGGATTGACAAGAAAACACATGGAGATTTCAAAATGTGACAGTGTTGTAGCTGGCATAATCAGCAACCAACCTAAGATTACTTACAAGAAAAGCTGCTCACTTAAGGACATACTGGTAAGAAGAGAGATCAAACACAGAAAAGCTAACACACTTTCTTAGATGAAGGAATCTTTTGTCTGTGGCAAATGCAAAGCTTGAAAAAATAGAGCGTGAAGAACGTGGTCTCATTTAGCATGGGCAAAAGGACAATGCAATGATTTATTATTTGCAGTATGGACCATGTTATCTATGTTCTTTTATGTCTCTGCAACAGAAGATACATAGGAAACATGATTAACCCTGTAAGAAAAAGGGTGTTGTAACATGTGGAAGACATTAGCAACAACAACAAATTTTGTTGTAATTGCAATTGTAATTGTATTTATATAGAGCTTACTCCCCCTGATAAGGCGTTGAAACGCTTTTCGGCTAGTAGCACGCTACTCCAGAACCCAAGAGGAATTAGTGGTGGATTAGTATAGTGAAATCTGAGTACAGTATTAGTATTATTATGAGTTAATTTGAGCAGAGGATATGTGAGTTTGTTAGTTGGATTGATTAGAGTAATGGAGGAGGGAAGAATCCAGAAGTGTTATTTGGGAGTTTTTAGTTATAGGATGAGGCTTGAGATGTGTAAAGGAGAGATGGAGGAGGGGAGAGTCTGTGGAAAGGGGTTAGGGAGATCATAGTAGCAGGAGGGGTTTTGTATGAGTCAAAGGTGAGATAGATGAGGGAGAATTTAGTAGGGTTGTTTGGGAGATCATGGTAGTAAACTGAGGTTTGGTGTGAGCTAGATGCGGTAGAGGAGGGAATAGCTTAGGCAGGGTTATTTTGGAGATGAAAGTAGTAGAATGGGTTTGGGATGACTCTGAGTGGGGATGGAGAATAGATTGATAGAGACATGGGGTGATGGGGAGACAGAGTAAATCATACGAGAGAGAAAAATGTATATTATGTTTTATTTATTTTATATATATATATATATATTCATTTATTTTTTATTTAATTTCATTATTTATATATTGAATTTCATTGGTAGATTTTTTTTTCTCTAGTACAGGAGGACTAGAATAATAAATAAATAGATATGTAAATACATAGTAAGGGAATATATGTGTAAGGAATATAATAATAGGTATAATATTTATGAGAAGAAGAGTAGTATGGTATAAACACATACCGTCAAGATTTGTACTATTTGATGTTAATTAATAAGTGTAATTTTCTAACATGCATTTATCTTTCATCAATTTTTCAATAGCTAAATGCTTGCTGTTAAATAGTTAAGATAACATTAGCTCATTGTGATATAAAAAAGAATGCAGGCATTCATCATTATCTAATATATAACAACTTATCTAGGAGCTATCCAATGACGTATGAACAAGTTAAGCATAGAATAATATACACATATGCATGTATATACACATATATATATATATTTATATATATACACATGCACACACACACACATACACACATATATATATTTAACCATGAGTAAATATTCATTTGTTAAACAGGCTTAAAGAGTATGTGTATAATTTATTAGTATGAAATAATAACTATACATATTTTTGAAAGAACCATACATATCTAGAATATACTCATAATAAGATTATAAATATTTATCGAGTACTGCTGCAGAGCGTGCCTACAACGACGCACATAGGAGGACGCGCAGCATAGTCGAGAGGACCTTCGGCATCCTCAAGTCAAGGTTCCGGTGCCTCGACATCACTGGTGGTAGCCTCCTATATTCCCCGGAAATGGTCTGTAAGATCATCCTAACATGTGCAATATTGCACAACATTTGAATCAAAAGGAACATTCCCCTCCTGGAACCAGAGCCACACATGCTTGAAGAGGAGGAAGAGGAGGATGCTGGCCTGCAACATGAGGGGAAACTACAGAACACGGCCGCTGGTATACGCAGGCGGCAACATATCGTCAACAATTTCTTTGAAATATAATCACCTTCGCCACTTTAGTTAACTAATTTAAATAAACACCTATAATAATTACCATATCATGGTCTGGCTAATCATTTTTGCACACCTTCATCTTTACATTGCTGAAATACTGATTAGGACACTGAAAATCCCAGAGCTAATGTGATGCCTAACATAAAATGGTCACATGCACACACATTGTAAATGATATTTATCATGTACATTTCCCCTTTGAAGGGCAATAGCAGAGGACCACACCTATTTCACACATACATGTTGAAATCAAGGTCCAACGCAGCATATGGCACACAACTAAGACACCATCACTCAATAAGGGGAAAACAAGCCTCATACATGAGGCAGTCGATGTGCTTTTGCATCAGTAACAGGAATATCTGACCAGACCCTTGACAGCAGTAAGTCCAACTGCATCCAATATTTGCAAGGACTATCTGTGACTAGAAGCAGAGCATAGACAGCACAAGTGCCATTCATATGAGCAGCATTGCACACATGACATTCCATGTACATGTCAGCCCATTTCCTAACTCCTGACACACCCATGCACCTGGTCACAACCCACCTGTCTGAGGAGGTCCCTGGAATACTAAGATGTGTACCCTGATATTACCTCCTCTACACACACAGACTAACAATAGCAATCCAGTGTGCTACACCCTTTCCTATGGTATGCCATTGTCATAGAACATCTGACTGCATGGACGTCAGGTTAATTTATACACTGTCTTCTAGTTTCTAAGCCCTGTTAGCACCTGTAGATTGCTTCCCGTGTGAAAAAGGATGTTGGCTCTTAGAATGCAAATCTCACCTACAGGACTGGTGAGAAACAGATGCAGCCCACACCTGTGATCACCTCCATGCACACCACCCATTTCAACAAGCACTGCCCCTGCTGATGCCTGGAACAGCATAGGAGTTGCCATTATGTCAAATACACCGTTAAGCATTGATACTAATTAAGCCGTGTAACACAGCCCTTGGGTTCATTTGTCACCTTCAAAAACACAGGACATAAACAGTTTGACATGTCAACTGTCTAGTTCGTCCTCCAAACAGTCTGAGTCAGACCACTGATTATGTAACTTGTCAAATTGCTGGATCCTGAATCACCCTGCATTCTGTCAGTCTGACTGGCATCTGTCTGTGCGTCACACTAAAGTATCCCTGTGTATACATATGTATCACACTTGCGTTAGCAAACCTCTCATTCATCAGGGGGTATTGGGCATGGGCTTCTTCAATGCATACCCAAATACATTGTATAGCATCATCTGCCTTTTAACTGTACCATTTGAGTAAAATCCTCTGGGAAAAGCAAAATTCATAGCCCATCCCTTGTCTGGGTCTCATTTATGCATGAATGACAAAGTGTGACAGTGTCCCAGGGCCGTATGCAGGGATTGGGTACGGGGCCTTCAGCAGAACCAGCAACCTCTGATAATGTCCATAAAAAATCCACACATGTCAGGACCCTGACAGTTCACACACGGAATCACAGTGCTCACAACATATTGATGGGCCGTGTGTGGTTAATAGCTGCGTGAATAATCAGCACAGAGGCTATGATGTTCCCAGATGCAGTGGGAATTGCAGAGGCTAACCTGTGTACAAATGTTGTAATGACACCTGCCGGAACATGACACCTGAGGCATTATCTCACTCAGCACACCAAGGTTGCCCTGTTGACTGTCTCATTACACGTCTTTAGTGACAGGGTGGGACCATCCCCATGTAGGTTCACATGTCCTCATCCACTTTACTCACATTGATCAACCAAGGATAGTCAGTAGATACAGGAATAGCTGCCACTGACTCATTTTGAGTCCTGGACCGAACTGTGACAAATTACACCCCAAACTATATACAGGATCATCATTGGACCACACACATGAACAAGACACCTATGTGCAATTGATCACTGGAAATATGTGGACACGTGCTGCCTTGTATGCTGGTCCACCACAGCCACTTGATAGTTGTGGCTCACTTCTATGGCCTCAACTGTGGTGTCATCATACATTTGAGAGTCACCCTCTGTGTCTGTGCAAACAACATGGTACCCACTTCCTCAATGCATGTGTATGACTCACTGTGGGATTCACCAACTAGTGCCTAGGAAGCTGTTACCAAAATTCTAGGACATAGGATGTTGAAAATGTGGACCATTGACATGAACAAGCGTCTGCCATCTATCTGGTGCATGCTTTGTCACATGTGGTGTCTACGTTACCCTAAATCTTGGATGTCCACATTACGGATGTTGCTACATGTATGACTAACACATGCCCTCTCTCAGTTCCACAATGACTTGCATCTAAGGATTGGACACATGAACGTCACATTCATACAAGCATATGTGCAATAATGCTTCACGTGATGCACACACACACTTGGTCAACAAATACATTAGTTGCCAAAGCACACACTTTGAGCCGAAGGCATTTAGGTATTGTACATATGTGCGTCACATTGCTATCTTCTCCTTATGCCAAACATGCCCAATTTGTGCAACACATATAAGTAGGCCACACTTATGACCATCTATTGCGTCAGCCAACCGTAAAAATACTGTGAAGGGAGTAGGGGATCATGGTCCGCTGCAGTATGATGTCACACGTGTGAACATACACCATCAACACCATAGTGTGTTCCATCAGCCTATCTCTGATGTGTCCCAAATGTAACATAACAAAAAATCAGAAAAATTGCCCAAAACCAGTTAATGCACTAATATTTTGACATTCCTAGCGATATGCGTAATTTTTTGGCCACCAATACGGTATTTGAGTCATTTTTTTGACGCACAGGAGTGAACATTAGGCCGCATCCAGATATTTGTACAGGCCATGTACTATTATTTGGATGCGGGCTAATTTTCACTCCTGTGCCTAAAAGAAATTACGCACATACAGTATTGGTGGACAAAAAATGACGCATAACGCGAAAAAGGGCGGACATTTCATACAGGACGTGATGTAATAGGATATCCTGTTTACAGATCATGTACAGTGGGTGTACTTTCACTTTCACTTTGCAGTCTATGATTCTTCTAGACTGTGTGGGTGTGTAGAGAGTGCTGTCCTGAGATTTTGTGCTTTTTTGTCCTGTGTGCTATCTGTATTGTCAATTTGTGAAATAAATATTGTTTGTGTATACTGTACTACTGTGTTTTGTGTCCATTTGTCCATTTACCTAGTGTTTTTCTTGTTTGTGGGAGTCTGTTGTGGGTAGTGGGAGTTTGGGGATAGTTGGGCTCTTTTAGTGGTTAAGTTTACTTTTCATCTGCATTTGTACCCCTGCTTTCCCCCTTTTCCCCTGTCTATTTCTTTAACCCCTATTCCCTTTCACATTTCCACTATGTCTGGTAGGCCACGTCTTGGCAGGATGGGTGAAGAGGAGTTGGGGGGGTTCATTTGGCTTGTGTGCCATTTCTTGCCACTCATGATCGAGGCAGGGGGCAGGGTGATACAGGGGTATCAAACAGAGGCGCGCAGAATCCGGTGGGGAAAGGTGCTGCATCACCTGCAGCGTGTGTATGCCAGCCAGAGGAGTGACCACCAGCTGAAGCACCGGTGGGCTGACCTCATCACCAGGGAGCAGGATCTCTTGGACCACCTGAGAATCGTGATTGGTGGCACTGTTGGTGAGTACTAATCATGTAAATGTGCACGATTAAATGCTCTGTAGTGACATAAGAGGATTTGTACTACATCTGCCAGCTAACTTGCTGACTATGTGTAATGCTGGGGAAACATACAGGGATAATTGATGCACTATGGTAAGGATCACAATTGCTAGCTGTCAGGTAGCACATGCTCAGCAAACTTACAGGATACTTTTCCATGAAGTAAATTTGTGCTGCCTTTGTGTCAGACAACCAAACAAAATAGGAGCCAATCTTGTCTATATAGGGCACTTTTGACACAGAAGTAAAGATGTACCAACATATTGGCTAACTTTGTTGACGCAATAGCTAGACTGACTTTAGAATCACTACATGATGCAGAAAATGAGTGCTGCCTTCACGTCAATTGATAATAGCAAAGTGGCTCAGACATATGTCTCAGGTGAGTCTGGTGAGTGTGGAAGGAAAGCGTTCACGGAAGTACTATGAATGTTTGGGATTATTGTGTTCCTTTATCTTTTTGGATACATGTCAGATCTGGATTTGAAAACATTGTGAAAAGGTGTAAGGTGCCCTTAGCTAACATCTTAGAATGTTTGTTGGAGTTAGTTGTGCCACATTCCAAATATGGATGGCAGTCCAAAGGTATGCACATGGCTTCACATCTCCATGTTTGGTGCAAATCACCATAGCTGGGCCACATCAATTGAATCAAATGTAACAACAGGAGGGCTTACAAAAGTCCCTGCCCCTCCCTCTGTACATTGTACCTATGTGTAATAAATGTGTCATGGCCACAAGGCATGTTTGACTGGTAATGCAGTCCTCAAGTAACCAGGCTTTGGATGTCTCTCTTGGATGCACATGATGAGACGATTACACTCCATATTTTTTTCTGGTCACCAATTACGGGGCATGTTTGCAACCACATGATAGTTAGGGCCAATGTATGTGTGCAGATATGTGTGTAACTGTCACAGGAGACCCATGCTATGTACAAGTTGGCCGTGATATATTAGATGCAGTATCATCATGTCTGAATGGCTGCCATTTACTCACACATTGTATATGTTTATGAAATTGTTGCTCTGTGTACAGATTTTGACCACATTTCTTCCTTCCATGCCTTACAGGTGGACCGGCACCCTACACTGTGGGAGAGGTGGCGACATTTGAGGACCCCGACCACTCCAGTAAGTGTTGATATGTCTGTTATATGTTGTGTTTGCTGTTTATGGACTCGTGTGTGTTGAACGCATAGCAAGGTGTGATGCGTTGGGCAATAATTTCTCTTGTTCCATGAGTGGGATTTCAGTTTCTCAAATGTTTTGAGTTGGCCAATGCGTATCCAATGGTATTATCTAGAGATTGTATGCCATTCCTGGAGGCCCCACTGTGAGTACTGGGGCTAGTCATGTGGATGACACTTGTATCAACAAGAGTCGCACTGGAAGTCAGCTCCGATTTAGTCAGCCTGTCAGACCCACATTCTCCAAGATTGGTACAGCAAATTGCTTTCCAATAGACTTCTGCTTCCCTATTTACCAACGTACTTATGAAACTGTAGGTAGAACCTCCTAGCAGCATGTACTTCCACATGTAGTGCTACAAGTATGTGGAACTTGAGTGCAATGGCCTAGGTGTGCATGCAAATCATGATCATGGGTGTTCTTGCAACTCTGTGTCTGATGTAAGTCAGGCCTTACTGGAAGTATATGTTGTGTACCAAGTTCTGCATTTCCTGACATGTGTGGCCCTATGATTGGTCTAGGGTTTGCTGACTCCTAATTGTTGATAGACCTTACCTGTGGTGTGTGTGTGTAGAGCCAAACACGTGTGGAGTTTTCTATACACTCCTCGGTGTACATGTTGTTGGAAATTGATAGTTGTTTATCCACCCTCAAACACGGGCATGGGTTTGTGAATGGGGTACCTAGTAGTGATGCTACCAGTATGTTACACATACATGTGAATAAGTGACTGTTTGGTTGGATCCTAGTATACACACTCAGGTATGGCACTTGGTACTATACTGGCAAGTCCAGTTACAAGTTGCAGACCATGTGGCTTTAGTTTTGCATTCCGTACACTGACATTTGTAGCCCACGTCTTGGCGGAGGATATGCAGCATGATTGTTAGCTGATAACTGGCAGAACTCAGGTGGCAAGTCAAAGCCAGTTGTTACCCACCTTGTAGGTTATGGATGTGCTATGTGTGATGTGACCTTTGTAGGCTGGCCTGCCATCTACTTCCTCAGGGACATTCAATGATCTGTATTGTGATATGAGCTGTTACAAGTACAGTAGATGTATTGTCTGATTAACTTCTTGTGCCATTTCACACAATGCAGTTACTAATGTAGAATATTTGCATTTGTCTTCACAGCTGCAAACATGACTCCAGACCAGATCCGTGAATTCCAGCGCTGGGCCATGAGATGCCAGCACATCCTGCTGGTGGAGTCGGGGTTCAGGAGGATGGCCCATCGATATCGCCATGAACAGGCCTCCGGGACATGGATGGCCTTCCCACAGGGTGGGCCTACGTTGCCCACCACAGCCACCACCAGCACAACCACCACTTCAAGCCAGGTGGCCCCATCCACAGCTGGGACTGTTGTGCCTACATCTGCTGGTCTTCCAGGCCCCAGCATTGCTACAGGTGCAGGACAGCCCACTGGGCCTGGCTCCACACACACACAGACCTCCTCCACCGGTACCCAGACTGCCACAGCTCCATCTGTTGACCCTGCAGCCTTCCACAACATGGAACGGAAGATGGACCGTGTGCTGCGCAAGTTAAGCCACCTGAGCTGGGATGTGCACCACATTAACCGGCGTGTTAAGTCAATCAAGAGGACCCTCCGCAGGGCCAACCTCTAGACTGTATTTGAAATGGAAATGATTCCCTCCCCTCCCTCCTCTTTCCTTGTTCTTATAGTTAGTGGGCTTAGGGGGCTTAGTATTAGGTTAGTATGGGCTGTTAGTTTAGTTAGTGTTAGTGGTTGGGGGGTGGGGGGTCCTGATTCTTTCTATTTTTACTTATTAAGTTTGTGTGGACTATGTTGGGGTTCTTGTGTGTTTAAAAAAAAATACAAAAAAATAAAAATGAGTACAAAAAAATATATATATTTGTTTAGGATAGTATAGTATGTGTTTAGGTTAGTATGTGTTGTCCTCCATGTATCCCGTCTCATAAGGGGGGTGCGGGGTGGATGTTTAGAACGTTTCGTTACATGTGATAAGTAAGTGTAACTTAGGTTAGTTAGAGACAGTTGTGGGTAATGAGTAGGCAGGGTAGATTAGGGTAGGTAAGATTTTTCCCTCAGTTTCCTCTTCTGTGATTAGCATTTAATAAATATTTGGTTAACCCTTAACAGTATGTGTTAAATGGTACTTGATCCTGGGTTTGGAATCAGTGTACATGAATTTTGTACTATTACATTTGTGTCCTATGCTACAAACAAATCCCAACTGAGCTGTATGATTGGCAGCTAGCCCAGAGCTACCTTGCAAAGTGTCCACCCTTCGTTGCAACCACCAATCACAGTTAATATGGATGACAATGTGTTTCTGTTGATAAGTGTGTTTTCAAAGTCAAAAACAGTGCTTCCAGACTGGGTATTGGGGGAACAGGTTTAGGTCTGACTGCAGTGTGATGATCAAGGACACCCTTATAAGATGAGTTCTCATTGGCACTCTTGTATTCTTGTCTTCATGACTCTCATACGTCATTTGTGACACAGTTCAGCATGATTACCTATTTGTATGTAAACCCAGACACCTTCATTTATGCAGTTTTTGTAGTGTTTGCTTAGATTAGTGTGCACTGTTATTTGTGTTATTATTGCATGGTGACAACATTTTGCAGTCACTATTTGATGACTTAGATATCCCTTGAGTAAGCATTCTTCTCTCCAGCACCGCATGATGGTGTATGGTTTCTCACTTCATCAGATCTTACCCTCAGGAAGGGCAGAGTATGATGCAATCATGGGCACTGTGCTGATTTATCTGACTACATAATATCAGGACAGTTGTATTGACAAGCTACGTAATTTGACAGTAGGCACATTTCAGTTATCTACTGCACAGTTGATATGTCACATTACCCAGAGACAGATTTGTTGTGTAAGTGCTATTTATTGAAAAGTGCTGTAGTGCTATCTGTACATTGTCCATGATTGTGAGTCCATTATAGTGACACCTTACATTGTGATCCTACACAAGGGTTTACCGAAATGCTTTTGACATGCTGGGGTTGATGTTTCAGACAGTGCAGAGGGACAGAATTTGCCAATGAGTAGGAGAGAGACAATCAATGAGCTGGATGACAAGATATACAGTGGTTTGCAGAACAGTGCTTGAGTACAGTTGTTGCAAGACTGGCAAGTTACAAAGCGCAGGACCTTGGTAATAGTTGGCCATGTGGCAGGGACTAGTGATTCCGGGTACTTTTCTGTGTGAAAGTAATCTGTTCCATGTCTTCTTCTTCTGATGTGTGTGTTGCCTCCTCTGTCCTTGTTGGTAGTGGTTGTGAAGGGGCAACACACACCTCAGTGTTAGAAGACGTGGAGTCAGACATCCCGGTCGCTGCTCCCTGTGAAGGTCTTAAGGGCAGTACTGCAGCAAGGAGTATCTGCTGGTTCTTGAGAATAGCAGCCACATCACGATGGTAGGCAGCCAGGTCGGCCCTGAGGGGTTCAATGTTGCATTTGTGCACGCGTTGACAGGATTGCTGTTGTAGGTGTTGGGTCAACTGTATTACAGCTGTGCTGATTTCCTTCTGGGTTTTTTGCAGTTCCTGGAAGATAGATGTTAGGGCTTGCATAGCTGCTGCCTGATCTGCAGATGACATCATGCACGAACGCACCCCCTCTAGGCTGGCTGCCATAGTTTGCATCCCCACCCTCACCTCCTTGGCCAGCTTCCGCTGTACTCCAACTACACTTCTCTCAAAGCTGGTGCCAGTGTCGTCTGAGTCCTCAGCTGTATTGGAGCTGGCAGGTCTTACAATTGGAGTGGTGGGTGGATCCTCTGCGATGGCTGCTTGTTCTGTGCTCCTCCTTGAGACTGAAGGTGGGGTCTGGAGGGTTTCAAGGACCTTTTGTATAGTCTCCTGGGGAATGTTTATCGGCTCGTCATCCATGTCATCAGGGTAATCTGGGACAGGTAAATCCGCAGGAGATCCATCTTCCTGTGCAATGAAACAGGGTACAATTAGTGTGTATGTGTTGTGGCATGGGTGATGTGACATGCGTGCCCTGTGATGAATTCACATTGTGATCTTGTTTCGTGTTCATTGCTCCAGTCCTTCAGATGGGCATTCTTCCAGGCCTATGGCCCACCTGCATGTCACATGTGTGTTATTGAGTTATTATACTTGTCGGCATTATCGCCTCTAGGTGTTGGTTTAGGCCAAATAGAGAATTGCTACCTTCTTGTCCTACTCAAGCCTCCGTCTACATCCATTCTCATGGTGAGACCTTTCACTGGCTGTGGGTGTTCTGATGGCCCTGGCAGCACACTTAACAATCTGGACCTGCCCCAATCTCTGATCTTTCACATCCACTTAAATGTATTTGACATGTGGCATATCCTATGCATAGCAATGTTATGACACAATATGGATGTTGGCATTGGTAATGTGTACAGCTGATGTTGGGGAATGTGTGTTATATTGAATTGCCCTGATAATCATATCAGTGTCCTATTTCCTCCTCTGACTGTGCAGGTGTATTTCAGTGACCAGTTACATGTGTCCCCCCATCAATGCTGTTGTCTGAGCAGTATGACATTTGGGATGTTGCATTGTTACCCAGGCACAGGATGGACCCTGACATATGCAGCATTGGTGTGTCCTTAGTGCTGTGTAGCTCCTATTCTTGTTTACATTGGCTGATGTTTGCGACAACTATGGGCATTGACATTTGACAGTACTGGGGCCTTTGTCTTGTTTCTGGGGATTGTTGAAGTTGTCATTCTCAACCCCCTAATTTAGATGTGTATGATCCATGGGGAGGTTACTGCCATTGGCTACTTGAGCTGCACACAGAGCGGAGGTGGTAGTGGCAACTGTTGTCGCAGTTACATTCCAGTTGTCAGTATGGCTAGAGGTTGTTAAGAGGGCCCTAGTTAATGTATGGGGTATGGTGGCTGACGTGTGCCAGGATGTCAGTTTGACGTTGTGGCTTTACCTTTGCTCCATTGTTGGCATGACATGTCTGATAAGTGTTCAGAGTAGAGAGTCATATATTAGTCCTTGAAAGCCTTTCTTCTTCCCTACTTAAATGCTCCTTTCCCCTCTCAAGGTAGATATGCTCTTGAATATTTGTGCTCTCTCCAGTCTTCTAGCCAGTAGATAATTAATTTTATTGACTTGTCCATAAAACATCTGGAGCTAGCACAACAGTGTTTTTTTTACTTCTCTGTTACCAAAAGGCCTAAGCGTTCTTTCACTCTAGTTAGGAATCAAAGGGAGCATATCGACCCATCCTCTAAAATGCATCCTTCCCTAACTTTAGTTCTGCCTCCAGAATTTCTCGGAGAGAATTATATTGCTGCTGCAGTTGAGTGCTATGCTATACCACCTATTCTTAAATGTGTCCCAAATTGTGCTCTGGGTGAGTGTCTCAGCATCATTCTGTTTAAAATAACTTGAGATGGATTCCCTCAGAGAGTAGAGTGCCAACCTGTCTCTTAGGAGTGTTTTCCCTCTTATGGACTTTATGAGTTTGCTCACCCTCCCATATCAACATGGCATGGTTTGATCCTACAATTGGCCTGTAAATCACATCCACGGTGCACCCCACCCAGTTATGTGACCACTAGGCTAGGCCTTTGCTTTCGCATGATCAATGGACATGGGAAGAAAAAAAGTATATTCCCTCCCAGCTGGTTTCCCTCCTCTGCCGAGGTCTATTTAACCAGAATCTCTAAACTCACTCAACAGAGACTTTGAATTTGCACCGTGGGAGTATCTGTTCTACAAGTGTCTAGTTTTACATCCGGTGCTATATTAATATCCCCCATCCACAGAAGGTTACTGGGATTCGAGGCCTTTACTTGAGGGTCGTCTTTAGAGAAAAACCTCCTGGGCCACATTCGGGGCATAGACATTAGGACTGCTAACTGACCCTTCTGAGTATGTACCTTCCAAATAGAAGGCCATTCACTACCTTTTTTCCACTCAAATAGGAAGTCTCTATGTAATTCTATTCTGACTACACCTTTTTTTTCTTGTCAGTGGCAGAGAAGAATTGCGGGGGACACATCTTTTTTACACATTAAGTGGACATCAGAAGAACGCAAGTACATTTCTTGGAAACATACTGTCAGGCAGTACTACCCTCACCTCTCTCCAGATTTTATAGCATTTATTACATTCCAAGACAAGATACTCACCACATTCTCAAATGTATTGTGTCAGAAATTAGGTAACTGGTTGAGGGGGATGTAACCCTTCTTAAGCAGAAACCACAATTCCTGTCAGAGTGAAACACAAACAAACCCCAACTTAACATGTGCTCAACACTCAGGTAGCTTGGCACAAAAGCAGTCAGGCTTAAGCAAGAGGCAAGGTGTAAAGTATTTATGAAACACACAAGCAGTAATAAAGTGAATGCACAACACAAGAAAAATCCATTGCCAAATTAGAAAAATAGAGTAACATTTTATAATTTTTTCACACTAAAACAAAACAAATCAATCAGTAGAACTGGAGATACAGTTTTAAAGATTTCAGGTAATTAAAGTGCCTAAGAGCACAAAGCTTCACTATTGGTTATCTGATCCTGCAAGACCTGGTGAAAGTCACAAGTTCAGGCCGACCTCAATGGAGCACAGAATGGATACAGCGACCAGGTTAGTCCAGTGGAAGGAGTTACCTTCAAAGTCCTGTTCGAAAAGTTTCATTCAGGGTAGAGCTGTGAGGGGCAGGGAGAGTGAACAAATGGTCGTTAGTGTAGCGTGAAGAGCAGGCCTGGTGTCACGGATGGTTTTCATTGTAACACGAAATCACTGTTGGACATAGAGGACGGTCATAGTGGAGCTGTGCATTGGCGGTCACCTTGATCTGTGGAGAGCTTGGTTTGCTGTGGTGCGAAGAGTCGGTTCGCTGGAACTTCACATTGATGGGTGACACGGGCAGCAAGATCTCTATTTGAATGGGCCTGTTTGCATTCACATAGGACCCAACATTTCAAGAGAGCTCAACTCAGCCCACACCAAGGTTTCAGGACCTGAGGGACACCACTTGGGGGTCTGGACCTCACTCCAGCACAGGCCAATAGGACTCAGGTGCATTCAGTTGCAAGTTAGGTTGAAGTTCCAGTCAGCAGGTCACCTGGGCTGTTACAGCTAGCCTATGGAACTTGCTGTATCATTTTAGCTCAAAACAGGTGCAATGTGCAGCCTTGCATTACTTTGCATCATGATCAATTCCATGGGTGGTGCATGGACGTTCCCATGCAACCTACCAAAGGTTTGATGCAAATCCCTGGCTATCAAGAGTTCTAGACTAGGATTTGTGCCAAACTCCTGTACCTTCATGAGGCAGCCGTAATGAGGAGTAATGTTTTCATTTCATACTTTGCATGTGTGCTGCACTGTACTGCATACATACAAAATGGGAAATTCCTTAGGGCATAGTTTGTGTGCCCATTCCAGCACAAAAAATATGTTTTCCATAACACAGACACACTTGCACTATAGCACAACAGTGTCTGCATTGGCAAATGGCAGCCAAAAGTGTGCCAGCGCAAGGACAGAGCAGAAGAGCACTATATCTTAGAAGATATAGCACTGTAGTGTAGCCATTTTTAATGTAGCTTTCTGCATGTTTGCTTAAAGTATTAGGCCTCTGTGCACTTTGCCCTAGATGCATTTTATTTAGCCTCGCACTGTTATTTTACAATAACCAGTTTCACAGTCTTGTTTCATTTTCTTCTATCACACTGTTTAGCTTACTTCAGCACTGAAGTTCTCAAACAATACATTCTTGCTCGCTCTGTGCTTCAGTCAAGGATACAGTCTGGTACATTGCCGATAGACGTGGTAGAAGTTTAGCCTTTAGGGTTAGTAGAAAGTACACATTCTTACGTGGGGACGTTTCTTAGAACACCGGCGTGTTCGTTATAAAAACACTTCCTAGTCCTGGTACACGTGAGAGGGAGATTCCGACCAGGAACCCACAACTAGACGCTGACTGCCCTGTTGCAGATGCTGATCCCAATCACAGGCCTTTGCTCAGGTATGTGGTGCCAAAGAAAATTGTTCTGTTTCTATTGACAATGTCAAGTTACAACATGTGGCCGATTCTGCACAGCAGACCAAGAGGAACATCCAGTAGTTCCCGAATCCCTCTCACTACTGGGTAAGATGTTGTGCTCCAAGTTATCAATACCAACACTGTTGCCTCTTCAAGCTTGGGGAGGGTGGATGATGATCTCGCTTTAGTTCCACTGACAACAAATAATTTAGAAACATTTGATCGAGTCACCATGACTACTGACATTGCGGATGGTGCTATCTACAGTGTACCATCGCGAGAAACACCAACACCTACATTGAATACGGCGACACCTTTTGCACAAACTACCTCCGGATACTTTGCCAACAACAACGATGGTCTATCGGACTCGTTTGCCTCTTCAACTACTGACCCAGGTCCACGTAAGCTGATGTGTTGGCTTAAAGATACGTATTTTGTTTTTCCTTGGGACTATCTGTGGCTCTTATTGACTATGTCAGCATTTTTTCTCTGGATAGGGTTTGTCATTACCTTTTTTCTGTTGATACATGGTCATTTTCTTCCTGAGAGATCAGCGGTTGAACAGGTGGAGGAGGTGTTGAAGCCACATTTTTCATCGCATAAGGTTCGAAGAGACTTGTCCTTTGTGAACATTTCTGCAGTGCCAATTCCGGATGGGATTGTGTGGGATAAAGTAATGTTTGATATATACGGTCCCACTGAGATAATTCAAATACCGTATGTCCTAAAATTATCTATGAATGATATCATAATACCTGGCATTGTATCTGATGATTGGGATGTGAAGACAGTTGATTCCGTGATGACTGAATTACAATGTTATACTGTCTATGAAAATGAAGATGTTTACCAGTTTAAAGACAATTATGGTGACATGTTTTGCTATAATTATTATGGGCACCATTTTATACATAGGGCAAGTAGTCCAAAAACGATATTTGACTATACGCAATGGGAACATTGCCCAACTCCCCCGCAAGGGAGTTCCAAAACTTGTTCTGACAAATTTACGTATTTTTCTGGGCATCATCAAATGAATGCTAAGTCATATTATTTTAAGTTAACTCCGTCTAAAGATAAGCAAATGTTGTTGACTAATACGAAATTCATATACTCAGATTCCTTTGTTTCCCGACTGTCGATTGAAGGTTATGAATATTGGTCAAATAATGTTGATTTGAAAAGTGTTTGGGGAACAAAATATTGGCAGACAAAGGGTAGAGAAACATTGTTTAGAGCATGTCTCATTCCCGTCCAAATTTTTTTTTTTAATGAAACAGTACAACAGACTAGCTGTTTAGGCTTAGCAACGATTAGAGAATTGAACATGCCTAGTATACCTGTCCCTGAAAAAATTAATAACTGGCAGAAATACATAAATGCCACTTTTAGTGAGCTTACAGACTGGGTCCATAATGGTACATTTAACACTTAATTGACACATCCGGGCGGGTGGTTATTGTGGCCTATAGACACCAACGAGTATCATCAACGTTTTGTCACCTCATCTGGGGGTTTCAGGGCGAGTCGGGCAGACCCTCGCTATATATCACCAGAACATACTGACATAATTACTACATATAGTGTGGGAAATTTGTGCCAACAATGGTTAAGATCATCCTCACTAGATGCAGTCAAGACACATCTCACTCTCCTGTCTAATAACATTGACTTGTAAGATTTTTTGTCAGGCCCGAAGACACCACGTAGGAAGTGTTTCTTGTACGAAGTGTACAATGAAATAAGGAAACTTTCCCAACAGGAGGCTGCAGCCCTGTTAAGGCAAATAGATCAGGATAATTTGAAAAAGGCATTAGCTGTTGTGGATAATGGAATTCACACCTTGTCCGACCAAATCTATACGATTAACAACATTGTTTCTTCTGCTATAGACATTATACGATCTGATATGTCTTCTTTATATCATGGACAAAGTCAGACTCGGTCCATTATGCAGTTGGGTTGGACACTTCAGACATTGAAGGCGGGTCGCGTTCCATGGAAGCACATCAGTGCCAGGGAGATATTACGTGACAACAACAACTAATGGCTAAGAAGGAGGCGACTTATGTCATGCTCAACATTGAGAAATTAGAAAGATTGCCTTTTACCGTGGCCGAAATACCGTCTGCTGAGTGGTTGATACACGGGGTTATTAATCTGCCTATTTCTACATTACAATTCACTTCTTGTTTGAAACATGTTCCGGTAGGCAGATATGAAAAGTTGGGAGATAGTTACATCCATGAGGTGTGGGAGCTTCCCTTCTTGTACAAATGCCTCAATGGCATGAAAGAGATCTTTCTTAGCGGCAGTGAATGTGAGACTTCAGTCAGCCATTCGTGATTTGTAAGCAGCTGTCCTCGCATGGGGCATGTAATGCCTCGGTTGCGAATTTGGCTTGGTATCTGAAGGGAGTCCCAGTCCCCTTGATTAAACGCATGTTCCAGGTGCTTTCAAACGGCAGCTACGTCCTCCTCAATAGTGAAGACTGTTGCGGCATGCGGGCCGGAATAGTTTACATTGTTTTGGTCACCAAGGTTGTTACTTGCTGCGGGAATGTGTTGTTTTCCCCCACTAAATTAAGGGAGGTAGCGGATATATGGCCTCACATTGCTACTTCCAAGAAGAATTTCGACAAGTTAAGTAGACCAAAGGCTTTATTGTTTCAAAAGCATGTGGCCCTTACATCTGCACGCGAGACCTACGCACTTCAGGTGGCAAGGTCATCAGCAGAAATACAGTCCCTGTTAAATACAAACTTTCCGAGCCACTTTGGTGAACTCGTGGGACGTATATTTAATGCGTCCAGCACGGCTAGCACATTTTTTCAAAGCTGTTGGTGTTGGTTTCGTTCACACCTTCTCTTCCATATTTGGTTTAATACCTTCAGCTATTCATTAAATTTTCGGAAGCATTTTTGGGGGATTTCCGATAACTTTGGCTTTATTAGCCGGTATTTTGCTGTTGCTGTTGTTTTTCCGCAATGGCTGTCCCGCCGCAACAAGGACGAATGTGGGCGCTCCCACCAGCGCAGCTGTGTCGTGAACGCATGATGCAGCACTTTGGAGCAACACTCCTGGAACATTTGAGGTGTGACTGGTCTCTGTCATTCAGACGGGTTTTGGATTGTGTGTAGCCTGTGTTTCGGTGCCGTTGGTGCTTTTTTGAACATGCACTAGACGTCTGTCTCTCACAGCAACACCCCCAGTGGTTGACGGCGATCTGTTGATGTTCCAGATGAGGGCTCATTCCCAGACTTGCACGCTGAGACTGCGTTTGCTTTGTGAGGCTGATTACGAAATACCCTTCCTGGAGGAAGTTGATATTAACTCGTTCACGGACTCTGTACGGGATGCCGTCTTGGTTGACACTGGGGCTTTGGAACACACCTGCTCCTTGATAGTCTTTCGTGTGGATTTTCCGGTCTTGTCATTTGCCGAAGTGGAGAACCTCCTGCTTTCCATGACCACTGCTTAAATTGGATCTGGTCTAAATTAACACTGTCACATGAATTTGGCTCTTAGCCGCATGCTTATTTCTAAATTGAGGATTAATGTGCTTTGGTGTCCTCTTGACTTGTTGAAATTCTGTAGGGTTTTAATTATCTTTTAGCGCAGGGCATTTTTAGCTTCAGCTTAAACCACTTTCTACTGACAAGGGGAGGGTGTAGTGTAGCCATTTTTAATGTAGCTTTCTGCGCGATTGCTTAAAGTATTAGGCCTCTGTGCACTTTGCCCTAGATGCAATTTATTTAGCCTCGCACTGTTATTTTACAATAACCAGTTTCACGGTCTTGTTTTATTTTCTTCTATCACACTGTTTAGCTTACTTCAGCACTGAAGTTCTCAAACAATACATTCTTGCTCGCTCTGTGCTTCAGTCAAGGATACAGTCTGGTACATTGCCGATAGACGTGGTAGAAGTTTAGTCTTTAGGGTTCGTAGAAAGTACACATTCTTACGTAGGGACGTTTCTTAGAACACCGGCGTGTTAGTTATAAAAACACTTCCTAGTCCTGGTACACGTGAGAGGGAGAATCCGACCAGAAACCCACAACTAGACGCTGACTGCCCTGTTGCAGATGCTGATCCCGATCACAGGCCTTTGCTCAGGTATGAGGGTCGATGTCCTCCTGGAGGAACCTGAAAGGCAGGCTTAGAGCTTAACATGCTGTGCTCAAAATAGAACTTAGAAGAGAGAACGTAATCTAGTTGCACCATGATAGCGTTATTCTTATGTTTCACTCTCCTCGTTACTATTTCAATCCTACTGTGTTGTATGGTTCTGGTTATTGCGGCTCACGCCTTGTTATCTAAAATGCAGTCGTTTTTATAAACCAATCTTTAAAACTCAAACTGCCTTTGTGATTTATATATGAGACCACACTGTGTATGAGAGAACTGGTTGGGATCTGAGTGACCACGACTTCCCTGGGAAGCACTAAGATGTCATGCGCTCGGCTGCCCAATTGTCTCTTCCCTTTGGGAGAGATGAGGCACTGCTAGTTAGCCGGAGCTCAACCCGGATTTGGGGTGACAAGGGTCCTTCACCGTGGGTTAGACTTAGTCCCCCACACTGTGAACGATCTTGCCACCCAAAAAAACAGTAGTCTCATTAGGATAATGAGAGCCTACGCGACAGCACTGTTCTGCTCCTTCCCTTTTCACACAAAGCAGTTCAGCGCAACAACTTTACTTGGTGTGCTGCGTCATATTAGTTCTCTGTAAACTGGAGTTTTGTTAATGAAACGTGTTACCCATGGTACCAGTTTGTGAACATGAACCCTTTATGAGTTATTGACAAATGCACAAATTGATTATTTGAGAATTGATTGGGTTTATTTTCTTTGCAAATCTAATGAGGATATATTGAAGACCTCCTGGTCAGCGTCTGCTGCCCTTCCCAGCTCCTCTGGCTGCTGCTGCTGCCTCTGCCTTGCCTGTGAATGATCTGAGAGCCTGCCTGACTCTCAGCTCGAGGCCCTCCTCCACCCGCAGGCTCCTGCCTGGACTTCACTCCTGGTGGTCTAGTGGCCATAACACGTATCTCTTGCTCCTCTCTCCTTTACTCCTGCTTCTTTATTTCTGCCTTTGCTTGTGTGTGTGCCTTTTCTTCACTTGTCTTTTGCTTTTTGGCTTTTCCTCTTTTTCTGTCTTTTTTGTTTTTTACTCTTTTCTGTCCATTCCCTGGCCCTCTCCCTCCTGTGCCACTCATGCAGCCCCACCCCCTCCCCGTGAAGCGCCTTTGCCGCCCTCCCAACTCCCAGCTGACTGGACCCCTTACCCCCTCCTTAATTGCAGCCATACGCAGTGGGCGCGCCGCTGGTGCACCCGTCTGTGCCTGTCCGTGCCCGTACCATGCCCAGTGCCAGGAACCCTGGAGATCCGTCAAGCCATCCCCTGGCAAGCATCCATTACGACGCCATGGCCCTCCACCACCTTAACACTGGACGTCTAAGGGACTGCAGCACCACATCCCCCAGGGACACCCACGGACCTTTTTTGTGCAACTTCCGTGCCGGCCACAAGCAGCAAAAGGCACTCCACACACCCAGAAACACCAACACCCACCACAACCCCATCAACTGCCGCCTCCTGTACATCCGCCCCCTCCACAAGCACGCCACTGAACTCTGGGATTTGAGTGACACGGCCCAACCGGACATCCCCTTCCTTACCGTGACCTGGACCAAGCACATCTCGGGACTAGACACCGCCATTGTCATCCTGGATGGATACAGCATCCTAAGGAAGGACCAGCCCTCCTGCCCGGGTGGAGGACTCGCCATCGTACACAAGTCCTCACTACGTATCAAGGCCAATTCAGAAGAACAGTGCACCACTATGGAACACCTTCACTTCTTGGTCCACACTGATCACAACTCTTCCATCCGCGGCACCCTGGTCTACAGACCACTCAGCCCCTGCCCAGCATTCATTGACAACATTGTAGACATTGTCACCTCCCAGGCCCTGGCGTCCGACGACTACCTCGTCCTCGATGATCTGAACTTCCACCTCGAGGACCGCAATGATTCAATCACCATCGCTCTACTCGACAGCCTCGCCACCCTCGTCCTCAGACAGCTGATCACTGCACCCGTGCACATTGCAGGACACACACTGGACCCCATCTTTACCCCAAGCATCTGGATTACCATCAAGACCATCTCATCCCCAGACTGGACCGACCATTGCTGCCTACACTTCACCATCACCGCACCCAGTAGTTGCATCCGCATCCCGAGGACTCCCCCACAGGAAATGGAATGAAATAACCAATGAGCAACTCACCACAACTCTCGCTAAATACCTCTTACCTCCCTCCTATAAAGGGAACACTGCAGCGCAATCTCAAGGCATGGATCACCGAATGCGCCAACACTCTAGCCCCCCCTCCGTCTGACATCGGTCAAGCGCATACCAAAGAAAGCCAGCTGGTTCACCATGAACTCCAAGAATCCAAATGCACCTGCAGGCGCCTAGAGAAAAGACTGAGATTTAGCCAAACCAGCGAAGATCTTGCCTCCTTCAGAGCCGCAACTGCCATCCACTGCTGACACATCAAGAATGCAAGACAGAACACACTCCGGGAACGCATCAACTCCTCCAAACACAACACAAAGGAACTTTTCTCCATCATTAACGAGTTCACAAATCCCCCCTCTGAAGCCACCAGCATCCACCCCGTCCTAAGACCTCTGTGACAAACTCACCACCTCCTTCCACCGCAAGATCCAAGACATGTATGACAGCTTCCTCCCAGAAAACGACCCCAGCACCAGAACCTACAACCGACCCCCCCCTCCCAGAGCCCACCCAGACAATCCACAGCTGGCCAGAGATTTGCAGTGGCATTCCTCGCTAGTGGTTGATGCTGCAGCACAAAGAATCGGGTTGACTGAATTTTGCATTGGTAGGCTTTGCGAACAAGGTTTTGGCACCAAATGACCCATTTGCTGTTGCAAAGAGCCCAAAAACTCTGAGGCAACAACAAGGGTCCATGACCTTTAGGGGCACCATTTGGGGGTCAGCGGCTTACTCCAGCTGGATCTAGATGCAGGTTCAGGTGGTTGGCACCTGTTATGTTCATGTGGCTCTGAAGAGGTCAGCACACTAGCCCTGGGAGTCATTCTGGGATTCCTGGGTTCAGGTGCAGGTCTAATCCATCTGACTCAGGCATGAGGGCAGCCAAAGAGAAATCCAGTAAGGCAGCAGTCCAGTAAGGCAGTTGTCCACCAGCACAGCAGTCCAGCAGAGTGACAGTTCTTTCAGCACTAAAGCAGTCCTTCCAGCACTAAAGCAGTCCTTCTTCATGGCAGAGTCACAACAGGTCCAGAAATGTACTGAAGTGTTGGATCTAAGGGTACAGCATTTACACCTGGTGCCCTGTTTGAAATGGAGGAAGCTTCCAGAGGTTTCCATCAGCTTGAGGTGTCAGGCATACCCTTCCTCCTTGTCCTGGCCCCAGCTTGTCTGTGGCCACAACAGACTAGTGTCAACCCCTTTGTAAGAGTGCTTAGGCAGAGCCTTTGTGATGTGCAAGTGGGGTAGGTGACAGCTCCTCCCGCTCGTTAACTCGGAGTGGCCCATCCTGCCAACACCTATCTTCCTTTTGTGTTACTCTCTGGGAGCGATACACAAACACCAATAGTCATGTGATCCAGGATTAGGCTGCAGGCACCAAATGGTAAGGACAAAAATGCCAATTTTCGAAAACTGGCATTTTCAGAATTGTAACTAAAATCCGACTTTACCGTTCTTCAGGCATCAAACTTGACCTGCCTACCTGCTCCCAAATGGAAGTTACAGCATATTAAATGTAATAAGGTAACTCAAATGGGAGAAGCACTCCTTGCAATAGTGAAGAAGCATTGGCAAAGCCAATAGGTTTGCTTATGCAAGAGCAATTGGCTTTATCAATAAGTTTTAGCCATGCTGAACACCAGTATGGCTGCTGTTCAACATGGCTGAAAGTTAGTGGGGTAAAGGGGAGTGGCTTGGAGTGCACTGTCAATCAGTGGAGCAGAGTGGAGTGGTGTAGAGTAGAACTGAGTGTCATGGACTGGGGTGGTATAGAGCGTTGTTGAATGTCAGAGTGTCATAAAGTGGAAAGGCATAGAGTGGAGTAGAGTTGAGTGGTAAAGAGTGAAGTATAATGTCATAGAGTGGAGTGTCATGGAGTGGTATAGAACAGAGTGTAGTGGCATGGATGGTGTTGTGTTGAATGGAGTCTTGTAGAGAAGAGTGCTATAGAGTGGTGTAGATTGTCATAGAGTGTATTAGCATAGAGTGGAGTAGTGTAGGAGAGTGGAATGGTGTAGAGTTGAGTAGATTGTTGTAGAGTTGAGTGGCATAGAGTAGAGTAGAGTGGTATAGAGTGGTGTAGAGTGGTGTACAGTGGAGTAATGGAGTGGAGTAGAGTAGATCAGTGTGTCATGGAGTAAAGTAGAATGGAGTGGAACAGAGGGTGTTGTGTAGAGGGTCATGGAGTGCAATAGTGTTGTAGAGTGGCAGAGAGTGGAGTAGAGTGTCATAGAGAGGAGTAGAGTTTCATGGAGTAAAGCATAATAGAGTGGGGTATAGTAGAGTGTTGTGTCATAGAGTGGAGTGTTGTAGGGTGGCCTAGAGTGAAGTGGAGTAAAGTACAGTGGTGCAGAGTAGATTGGCATAGAGTGCAGTAGTATAGAGTGCATTGGGTTTGAGTAAAGCCATGTAGAGTGCAGTGGCATAGACTGCAAAGATGTGGAGTAGAGTGGTGTAGAGTGTAGTGGTGCAGATTAGACTTCAATGGCATAGAGTGCAAGGACATAGAGTAGATTTTTTAAGAGTTGAGTGAAGTGGGGTACAGTGGAGTGGTGCAGGGTAGAGTAGAATGGTGCAGCGTAGAGTGCAGTGGCATATAGTGCAGTGGTGCAGAATAGATTAAAATGGCATGGAGTGATGCAGAGTGTAGTGGCATAGAGTGAAGAGTGGTGCAGATGTGAGTGGTGAAGAGTGGAGTGCAGTGGCATAGAGTGCATTTGCATAGAGTAAAGTGGTACAGAGAGCAGAATACCATGGTGCAGAGTCGAATAAAGTGGCATTGAGTGCAGTGACATTGAGCACAATATTGTAGACTGGTGTGCAGTGGAGTAGAGTGCATTGGTTTTGAGTAAAGTGGTGATGAGTGCATTGGAGTAGAGTGCAGTGATTTAGAGTAGAGTAGTGCAGGTTAGAGAGGTGTAGAGTAGTGTAGAGTAGGGTAGAGTGTCACAGAGTGGCACAACATAGAGTGCAATGATGTAGAGTGCAGTGGCATAGAGTGGAGTGGCACAGAATGATGCATAGAGTAGGTTGTTTCAGAGTAAAGTGACGTATAGTAAAGTGGTGCAGGTTATAGTGGAGTGATGAAGGGTAGAATGGAGTAGTGCAGGGTAGAATGCAGGGTAGGATGCAGTGGCATAGAATAGTGGTGCAGAGCAGAGTGGCATAGAGTGCAGTAGTGTAGAGTGGAGTGGAGCAGAATGGAGTAGAGTGCCATGGCATAGAGTAGACTATTTCAGAGTAGAGTGAAGTGGCGTAGAGTGGAGTGCATTGAGATAGAGTGCAGTGGCACAGAGTGCATTGGGATAGAGTGCTGTGGCATAGAGAGCAATGTTGCAGAGAAGAGAGGCTTAGAACGGAGTGGTGTAGATTGGAGTGGTGCAGAGTAGAGTGAAGTGCACTAGAGTGGAGTGGTATAGAGTAGAATGCAAAGAGTGCAGTAGTGCATAGTGGTGTGGGGTAGGGTGCACTGGCATAGAGTACAGTGGTGTAGAGTAGAGAGTCATAGAGTGAAGTGACATAGAGTGCAGTGTCACAGAGTGCAGTGGTGCACTGTAGATTTGAGTGGCATTTAGTGTAGTGGTGTTGAGTGTGCTGGCATAGAGTGCACTTACATAGAGTGCAATAGAATGGAGTAGAGTAGACTGCAGTACAGTGGTGAAGAGTGCAGTTTTCCAGGGTAAAGTGACATAGAGTGTAGTGGTGTAGAGCAGAGTGGCATAGAGTGCAGTGGCATTGAGTAGAGTATTGAAGAGTAGAGTGCAGTGGCGTACAGTGCAGAGGTGCAGAGTACATAAGCATAGACTGCAATGGCATAGAGTGTATTAGTTTTGAGTAAAAGGAAGTAGAGTGCATTGGTCGTGAGTGCAGTAGCACAGAGTACTATGGTATAGAATAGGGTTGCATGGTTTGGTGAAGGGCAGATTGCAGTGGAGTAGAGTGGAAAGGTGCAGAGTAGAATAGAGTGGCATAGAGTTCAGTAGCATAGAGTAGATTGTTGAAGAGTAGAGTGATGTGGCGTACAGTGCAGTTACATAGTATGCAGTATTGCAGAGTACAATGTTGCAGAGTGCAGAAGCACATAGTAGATTAAAATGGTTTAGAGTAGATTGGCATAGAGTGCAGTGGAGTAGAGTGGAGTGATGCAGAGTAGAGTGCCATAGAGTGTAATGACATACAGTTCATTGATGTAGAGTGCAATAGGGTGGCATAGAATAGAGTGGTGCAGAACAGAGCACAGTGGCCTAGAGTGCAGCAGTGCAAAGAAGAGTGCAGAGAGTGCAATGTTGCAGAGTAGAGTGGTGTAGAGTGAAATGGCATGGAGTGGCATGGTGAAGATTAGAGTAGAGAGGTGCAGCGTAAAGTGCAATGGAGTAGAGTATAGTGGCATTGAGTGGAGTGACAAAAAGGGCATTGGCATAGAGTGGGATAGAGTCGAGTGGTGCAGAGACTAGCGAAGTGGCATAGAGCCCACTGGCATGGAGCGGTACAGAGTACAGTGCTCTACGTAGAGTGCAGCAGCATAGATTGCAGTGCTGCAGAGTAGAATGGCATAGAGTGGAGTGGTGTAGACTGCAGTGGCAAAGGGTGCAGTGGTGCAAAGTATAGTAGTGTGGGGTAGAGTGCATTGGCATATAGTAGAGTGGTGTAGAGTAGAGGGGCATAGGGTGAAGTGGTGCAGAGTGGAGTGTTGCATAGTAGAGTGCAGTGACACAGTGTGGAATGGCGTAGAGTGGTGCAGAGAAAGCTGTAGTGGTGTGGAGTGGTGCAGAGTGGAGTGGAGTGGTGTAAAATGAAGTATGCATGGTTTGGTAGTATACTGTCATTAAAGACAGCACATCTTCGATTGAAGTGACCATTACATTTACACAGACATACAGTTTTATTGATGAAAATATATAGTGCACACACAATAATGTGTGGAAATGTTATCACCTAGTGTATTGATTTGATTTGTTTTGATTGTATTTAAATATTTGTTTACACCACACATCAGAATAAACAAAAACTGTGCTTCATTTGTGCTTTTCTAATTCTGATGCCTATATATTCGGAAATAACTACATAGTTTGCTTACAGGCATTTAAATTTTGTTGTGTGCTAGAAAAGAAAATAACATCGTACAGCCTTCCTCAAGCATACCTCCATTAGCCATCATGATTGTCACATAAACCCTCTCACTTTGAAGTCAGGGTAACAAAAGTAAGCACCAACATTCCTGTAAGTCAGAGCCTTGCATTTGACCTCTGTCTTTGAAGGCACAGAAAATGTGACAAGATAAGAACAAGATTTAATTGCCTATTTACAGAAATCCAGTCCTGGTGGAAGAATACAGTAAGTAGGGTTTGGGCAAAGAAGGCTCAAACACAAGCTGGACAGCCTAAAAGAAATAGAGTCAGCAAATGGTTAGCAAGCAAATGTGACTTCCAAACCACAAAGTCAACAGTAAGCAATGGGCGGAATGCATTCCAGGGAAGATTTTCGAATTTCCCCAAGATGTCTTTATGATAAACAAATTTAAGAGTTTTTTACTACTCTGTCAGTATAACTTAAGAGCACATGTCCCACTTTTCAAATACACCACACCCTGCCTTCTGGGTTGTTCGGGTCCTACCCTAGGGGTGACCTAAATGTATTAAAACGGAAGATGGAGACCTGGCAAAAGGTTGATTATGCCAGGTCATAATGGCAGTTGAGAACTGTACCCACAGGCTGCAATGGCAGGCCTGAGACATGTTTAAAGGGCTACTTAAGTGGATGATACAAGCAGTGCTGCAAGCCCACTAGTATCATTTAATTTACAGGCCCTGGGCACATGTAGTAGCACTTTAATAGGGAACTACAAGTAAATTAAATATGCCAATTGGGTGTAAACCACGTCTACCATGATTTAAGGAGAAAGCACAAGCACTTTAGCACTGGTTAGCAGTGGGAAAGTGCACAGAGTCCTAAAAGCCAACAAAATCGTGTTCGGAACCCAAAAGGCTGAAGGCAACAAGATTGGTGATGATGCTTTAGAAAGGGCCAAGTCCAATAAACACTCTGCAAGATTGCATGTGTTTTCCTGCTGTCTCCCTAGTGTGATTCTCTCTCCTCTGCTTTCTCCCTTCCGGCTCCATATTGCTGTCTTTCTCCCATTTGACACCCCCACCCATGCTCCTGTGCCTCTTGCCCCACCCACAGCCCTGTGTTGCTTCCCTCTCCACCTGCAGCCCCCTGTGTTGCTTGGGCCCAGTGTTGCTTCCCCTCTTCTTCATTGAAAAAGAAAGAAATAGGAGCCACTTCATTTTGTAATGTGGTGAGTGTGCCTACAAAATGACCTGACCAGACATGTCGATAGATTGTTTTAATTTCTTTAGCCATGCAGCATAACATCGGACATGCTGTGCAGTATGGCTAAACCCTTTGGCAAAGCCAATACGTCCCAGAAATCTATTGGCTTTATCATTGCCTGTTCTATGAGATCTTAGCTTGTGAGATCTATTTACAATAAATGATAGGGTTGTTTCTCAGAACTCGTGTCTTAACGATGTTTATAACCTGAAAGTTAGCTTGTAAAATCACTGTAAGGTCACTGTGATTAGACAAATTTGTAGCCATACATGGGAGCTTCATTGGCGTCCGAGGGTGGGTGGACGGGAGAGGGTGGTAAAGAGGAGCAAAGGAATTTAGGTACAGCTTGGTGTGCAGGCTCACAATGCAGCGTAACACTAATGCCGGCTGCGCTACTACGGCCACGGCCCTCGCCAAAAACAATCCGGGATGCCACCCCCTGAAAAAAATTCTGCGGACGCCCATGGTGAGCTTCTATAAACCTGTGTAAACTCTGTTAACTGTCCGATTTAATATTTGATACCTGCATCTGTAGAATGTTTTAAAACTTTGAGAGATTGTCATAAGCCTGTGCTTTTAAAATCTATGAAACCTGAGAGATGCTTGCCTGCCGGCTCCCTGTACCTCCATGAGCTCTGTAGACTGAAGGATAGCACTGGCATCAGACGCCTGAGCCTGTACAATGATCCAGAAGGATAACCTGTAAAATCTATGTAATCTGAGCTACACCTCGATTGTCAGAGGCATTACCTTGTATGATATTAGTCTCGAGGGAGCAGAGGTGAGATTTGCTGTCTGATACTTGAGCTGTAAGAGATCTGAAGTCAGGGAAATATTCCTGTTGTCAACGGCATGTGCCTTAGACATCTGTGTAACGTTGTGGAGATGTTTCCTATTTGGGACCTTAGCCTGCACGAACACTGTTATCTGAGCAATAGAGCTGTTGGCCGAAGTTTAATATATCTGTGTAACAAGTGTGGCAGCTCTGACGTCAAAACCCGAGTATTGGCGGTCTCTGTAACCTGAGAGATGCCACTGAGGCCTGAGACTCTTTAAATCTCTGCAACCTGATGGATAGCTGCCTGCGCCTTTTAGATATGCGTAACCTCGGATTTGCCTAACCTCAGAATAGTTTTCCTGAATCAACCTTTTTAATATCTGTGTAATACAAGAGTTTGCTTTGTGAGCTAAGGATTAAATCGTGTAATCTGGTCGATAGATATGTTCTCCAAAGATAGGGCCTCTGACATCTGGGCTTGACCCCCATATAACATTAAAACTAGCGCTGACTGGGGGAACTGGGGGCAGCCTCTATGCAGGTCACTAGCGTAACTTCCCCTGTTAAGGGCCATCCAGCTCTGTGCCATGTGGCCCCTCTGAAATCACTGGGTAAACTGACTTTAGTGCAGACACTGGATAATCAGAGACACTGATTTTTAGAAACATTAACGCCCTAAAACCGTCAACACATCACTGTAACCAAAAGATATCAAGATGTCCTCTGTGGTACCGTCAAAAAGAAACTGAATTGTATTATGCTCACAAATAAACGGCTAGTACATTTATTAGAGTGCTCTATTTTCATAAAAGTATTGGCACAAAATGTTCCCGAAAGAGGTGAAACATGCGACGCATGCTAATTAAACAAAACATGTACAATTGCAGTCGTTGTTTTGTGCAGGCTGATACTGCAACCTGTCTTGGATGTCTGTGTTAACATTTTAGCACTTTTATGTCTAACGTATCTTCGTGGTAGGGCCTGGGATTATCAGTAGTTTCCGAGGCCCAAAATTCTTTAATTTGGTTGTGTCTGTTCTGTGCAGGCAGACGTCGATGCCAGGCGCCCAAAAGGGTGCTAACAGGCAGTCCAGTGACTTAAGACCACCCCACGGATTAGTACCTCTTAATGTTGCTTTGTTACAAAATTAGATCGCTAGTTAAAAGGAAAACATTGCACGTATTGTGGATTCTAGAAATTCGTATCCTGCACTGCATGAACATTGTGGGTGGGCAGTTAATTTTAGCTACTGACCTGATTCTCTCCTGGGTGACAAATATCTAATAGCATCATCAAAGACCAATCAGCTACTGCATTAGTAAAGCTTTGTGAACAGCCAGGTGCATTTAATAATTGCATAGCATGCAGCCTTTAGGAATAAGAACATTCTTAAGCATGGAACTCTTCAAATTGTCAGACGTTTCCTACGGAGAAACTGCCTTAAATTGTGTTCGTTTTGTAAAGAGCTGCAAATATCCCTTTTGCTTACAATTTCTGGTTCACTCAATTACATTTAGGGACAGATTTATCATTATTTCACCCAGTGTAGCACAGTAAATCAGCTTGCTGCTCTGAGCTGCGTGAAAGGGAAAGGGCAGGAATGTGCCAAATGCAACATGATATGGCGCATTCCTGTCCTTTCCTTGCGCTGGCACACAATGTGTTGCCTTGCAGCAACACTTGCACCCATGGTGCAATGGTGCCTGCGTTGCAGGCAGAATTGTTTTTGTGCAGAAAGGTGGATTTTCCTGCACAAAAAGCAATCTTCAAAGGCATTTTCTTCTTTTTTTCAGGTCAAAATATTTTATTGATGGCCTGATTGTGAGTTTGGTGGTCATGGTACCGCTGTCGAAACGGTGTTCAAATCACCACTGCACCGCTGGCGGTCCGCCTGCCCTATTACGAGGCATGTGGTTACATAGGTGAGAGACAGCCGCGGTCCCACACCACCGCCAAGAAATCTCGACTGCAGTGAGATAGGCCAATGAGTCTTTCGGAGGGCAGCCCACTAGTTTTACCGCCGGCCCAGATCACAAAGTGCCTTTCCGCCGACGTGACTGTGGCGGTCCAAACACCATCAGAGCTGGCAGAAAGGGAAGGATATAAGGCTGAAACTCACCTGCATTCAGCTTCTTACATCCTGTGCCATCATGGAGCCGATACTACATGTCCTGCTGCTGCTGTTTCTGCTTGATGATGTCCAAAACTGAAACCATTGTGGACGCAAATGGCAGTAAGCTAATCTCTTACCCATTTCTATCGACTCCTCAGCAAAGAGATGCCCTGCTATGGACCTGGCAAGGGGTTTGTGGTCCCTGGGCCAACAATATTTTGTGGGCCCCTGTTTGGATTTGTTCTCAAGATATGGAAAACATACAGCTCTATGATTTCCTCTTTGGTCGGGTCCCTGACACTGCACAGGCACACTCTACAAAAGTCGACATGTGTTCACATCTCATCCGTGTGCATAATATCGTGTCACACAACAGAACCTCCACATCAATATGACAGCTATTAATCTCTGTGACACCCTCACCTTGCCCACATGTTAGGTCCTGTTGTAATATCAAAGAAACATCTGTATGGATGTGTAATGCAACTGAAACACACCTTCTCTGCTAAATCTCTGCAATGGACTCTCCCACATTTCCCACATTTCAAGGTAATGTTAGGCAAATGGGATTCAAAATAATTGGTGTGAAAAGCATTCAAAGGTCACAATGTAAAGACTGTCTGCAGATTAGGTTTGCCTCTACCAAGAGACCCCTGGAAGGCTGCAGCCGTGGGTCACAGTCCACTTTTTCACATGCCTCAAAACATCTATGGGACAACCAATAGCAAAACCAAGTGCCATGCATATGTGGGTAATGTGTAAGTGTAAGTCATGAAAAGCAAACACAGCAGTAACACCATTTGTCTCATATTAATATAAAGTGGACGTAAGATACACACACAAAAGTGCACACGTCAATTAAAATTTCTAATATGGTATGACAATTTAACATCCTCCATGTGTGGATGGACAAATAACTAACTTGCCCACATCAAACATGTATTCAACATCCATCATAGCGAGCCGTGCTACCTAAATGATGTAGACATTGTCCAAGCCAAACTGAAATACTTACCTTACGAAATACCACCCAATGCAATGTCTGCACCAATTGAATTTAATGGGATGAAACAAACACAACCGTAGTCACACATCACAAAGTATCCAATAACATCAAATAGTTAGAAAAGTAATGGCAAGACTAATGTGTTCCAAACAAAGCAAATCTTTAATTTTGCGTAAACAATCAGATTTTGTAAACCAAAGGCCAATTGCCAGTCTATGTCTACACTGTGTGGCCCAGCACATTGCTGTGTCACTAAACGTGGACTTTATAACACTGCCAGAGAACCCTCTTCACAAAGGGGCATTCATTGGGCATGGCAGGCACCTCAAATATGTTTCTAGGGATTGGGATGTTTGGGTTTGGTAGGGGTCTCCTTGGGTTTGGAAGAGGAAGAGGTGCCCTGATGTTTAGGAGGGTGGGTTTTGGAGTCAGAAGGGCTGGACCTTCATTTTGAAGGGAGACCCTTGCAAGTGGAAGAGGTGGATGGGTCTGGACTAGGGTGGAATTGGATGTGGAAGGGGTGGCTTTGGCTGTGGCAGGGGTTAGAATCTTTGTGGAAAAGGTGGTAGGTGGGTTGGCAGGGCACAGGGCCAGGTAAAAGATTGGATCCTCAGTTGGGAACTTGGAAGGGCTTTGGGAGTGAGTGGGGACTTGGAGGTGGAGGGAGTCTCAGAGTCTGATGTGGTTAGGACTGTTGCAGGTTCCATGTGTTTCAGCTGTATGTGCTACTAGTATGGGTGTGTGTTGTACCTCAGGTGTCTGTTGGGTGTGTGATTGTTTCAGTCTGAGTTTCTTAGGTGTGTATAGTGTGAGTGATATTTCTGTGGATGTTGCTGCAATAGAATTGCAGGGTGTGTGTATGTTGTGACTGCCAATATGGTGGTGACCCTGGCGGTAGATGCTTGTGTTGTCTGTAGGGATGTGATGGTGATTGTGGTGCTGCATGTGGGTATGAATGTGTCTGAGCTGGGGGGATTTGGTGGTGGGAGTGTGGTGTGTGCATGCATGTGTGTTGTCTCCTGTGCTGTGTGGAGGTGTGATGGGGGAGTGGTGTGAGTATGTAGGTGTGGTGTTGGCAGTGGTGGGTGTGTAGTCTGTACATTTGGATGTGTGTATTTGTTTTCTGTGTGGGGGGTGCTTGTGTGTTTGTGTGCTGCTTGGGTCTGTATGGGTGGGTGAATGACAATGTGTGCATGTACTTTGGGCAGGTTTGGTAATAGGGTATTTGGATGGGTACGTGCCAGGGGGAGGAAACACAAATTTGGGGTGGATGGGAGGCTACGGTGATTGAGGAGACTGGAGCCTGAAAAGATCTCTGTAAGCCAGACACAGCACTGTGAATTCCTTCCAGGTGGGCCACTATCTGCTGTAGATGGGTGCCTTGCCCCTGGATGGCATTCAGGAGTGCAGTCTGACCAACACGGATGTGCCTCAGGGGGTCAATAGCGTCCTCACTCAACGGCAGGGGAAGGCGCTGAGGTGCCTGGAGCAATGGAGATGGCTCCTCTCTTAGGAGAGTTGGCCAGGCCAACTGTTTGGGGAACAACAGGGAGCGTGGAGATGGAACTGGGGTCGGCAGACAAGGATGAAGGTGGAACTAATCCTCCGGAGTGTCCACTGGAAGATTACTCTGACTCTGAAGAACTTGAACTTGTGTCCTCCATGGCACTCCCCACACTCTCCTGCTCCCTGGGTCCCTCTGTGTCTGAACTGGAAGGTCCTGACCCACTGTGACCAGCTGTGTCCCCAATGACGTTGGCCCCTTCTCCTTCACTTTCCCTGGATTAATCTGAAATGATATGTCAAAGGAGGCCGGGGGGGGGATTGGCGACAGGACAGCTACAGTGCCCACATTACCTTATGGCTGGAGGGCCGTGCTGGAACCTAATTTTGCCTCCGGAAGCATATTTAAGTAGTGACTGTGTGGGTCAAACAAAGCCCGGGGGGCAGGACAACTACATTGTCCACATTACCTGGTGGTGGGAGGGCTGCGCTGGAACTTACTTTTGTGCCTGGAGGTGTATTTAACTAGTGGCTGAGCCCCACTGCACAGGATGTGTCAAAAGAGGCCAGAGGGGCAGGACAACTACATTGCCCACATTACTTGGTAGCAGGAAGGCCGTGCTGGAACTTACTTTCATGCTCGAAGGCGTATTTGACTAGTGGCTGAGTCCCGCTGCACAGGACGCACGTGGGACAAAATCAGGTGTGTGCCCGGGTGGAAACCAGGCCAAGAATGGGCCTGTCTGCGCCCGTCAGAGCCGGGAGGAGGCTGTGCTGGGCCAACCCTCTTGGCTTTGTTCTTTGGCTCCCAGGTTTTGTTCCATTTTTTATCATTGTTATTGGATAAGTTGATACAAGGAAGCACAAGGTCCAGGTAAAGGGGATATTGTGAAAAATACCCAGATAACTTCAACCATTACTTCTTACCTCACTTATGTGATGGGAGTGCTAAACGTGGAAATTGACTTAGTGAAAGATCGTATTGGCAAATTGCAAGAAAAGTCATTGGAGGGGTCGCCTGGTCCTGAAATAATAAGTAATTCAGTGGTAACCCACTTACAGTGGGGCCCTGAAAACATTGAGGCTATAAGGAATCCCTTTAGTCCCAGAGGAGTAAGTAATCCTTGTGTTGTTGCACAGCTGTACGTTACTGAGGTGGGTGTCATGAATACACCGCCCGCTAAAAGGAAGAGGAAAGTGATTTAAGATAGCTCCAGAGGGAAGAACAGGAGGGCCCTAACACCCCAGCGACCTATTACAGAAACAGAACGGGAACTGTAAGCTGAAGCAGACTTTGGGTATGAGTGGTGGGGGACAGATGCGGGGGGAGCACCTATCTAGTTCTTTTTCTCAGAAGTGGTGTATGGACTTTTTAGCTAGTTTGGACTCTAAATTGAATTCATTTTATGAAAGCATTTGTGGTCATTTAGAGTAGCTTGAGGCACAACTGGATGGTATTGGTCCCCCCTTAAGATGATCAGAGAATGAGAATCTAGTGGTAATGCCATCCTGCAATAGTGCTCCTATCTCCCCTCAATCTGAGTCAGGAAAAGGTGAAAAAAAAGAATAGGAAATAATGCTCTGTTGAATGGTGACCTTGTAGGAAACAGTGATATGGGCTTAAAGTTGCCAGGGGGAGGGTTCCTGCTCATACGGTCAGAGGCCAGAGGGTGTCAGATTATACTCTGAAGAACCATTACATTTGCCACTGGCCTATACCCAGTAAGTTATAGTTTTGAGAAATGTGACTACCTTATCCTCAGGGAAGGTTGAACATGTCTTAGACCTCAAATTAAATATGGCCAAGTGGCTAAGAAAAAACTTAGGATGGGGTGATGAGCTCTTTGGGGATATTATTCTCGTGACAAGGGTAAAAAAAAGTAGGATATGCCCGCTTAGTCAGGACATGGATTGCATGGTGGTAAATTTTAAGTCACCAAATACAGTAGCAGCATTATTAAATTCCCTCTCAGATACACAAGCTGCTGTTAATGGTATCCAGGCTCTACATTTAGTTTTTTTTATATGCTTAGAATTCTACCTCAGTCATTTTCATCCCAGACCAAAGTTAGAAGGGAAGAGCAGCCATGGGTGCCTTGTTTTACTACTCAGAATCAATTCACACCACTCATAGGTTTGGAAAGCGTTGATTGACAGCATGGGTTTGGGACACAGCCTAATAAGGATAAGGGGGAGGATAATAACTTAGTGGTTGAAAGAATGGGCTCGAGCCTTGTTCCCCCATTGGGTAGTAGGTAAACAGTGTGGGAGATTACAAATGGTGATAACGAGTTTTATTACTATTGTATCTTGGAATACTGCAGGTGTGAGATCCAAACTAGATAACCCAGATTGGTCTGTATTTTTAAAGAAATATGATGTAATTTTATTACAGGAAACATGGGCAGTCTCTCCAATTCAGCTGGATGGCTTTCACTCCTATTGCTCCCCTGCTGTATCATTACCTATGAGGCGTCACAAAGGGGGATTAGCTATTCTGACCTCTGTTAGTCTTTCTGGCATTATAGTTTCACATCTTCACACCTCTAGTTGGGTGTGAAGATGTGAAACTATAATGCCAGGTGTCATTTAAAGGCTTTGGAAATTTGTGGCCAGATGTACAAACCGTTTTGCATGGCGCAAACTGCGAAATTCGCAGTTTGCGCCATGCAAAACGGCCATCGCGATGCACATTCCCATTTTGCGAGTTGGTACCGACTCGCAAAATGGGAATGCGACTCGCAAATAGGAAGGGGTGTTCCCTTCCTATTTTTGATTTGCACTGCGATGCAGAATTACTTTGTGACCTCGAATGCGGTCGCAAAGCAATTTGCAGGTAGCACCCATGTCAAGTGGGTGCTAACTCATTCGCAAAAGGGAAGGGGTCCCCAGGGGACCCCTTCCCCTTTGTGAATGTCGCCCAAAATATTTTTTCAGAGCAGGAAGTGGTCCAATGGACCACTGCCTACTCTGAAAAAACGAAACCAAATGGTTTCATTTTTTCTTTTGTAATGCAACTCGTTTTCCTTTAAGGAAAATGGTCTGCATTACAACAACAAAAAAACTGCTTTATTGAAAAAGCAGTCACAGACATGGAGGTCTGCTGTCTCCAACCTCTCCGACCAACCTCATTAATATTAATGAGGTGGGTCTTTGCGACCCCCTTGCGATTCGCAGAAGGTGTCTGAGACACTATTCTGAATACGATTTTGCGAATCGGAAATTGCGAGTTGCACCGACTCGCAATTTCCGATTCGCAAAAACCTATCTTGCTACATCTGGCCCTTGGTTATTTTGAATTATTACTATAATATTTTTGATTATACAATATCGGAGGTGGTGGAAGATTTGGATTGTGTCCTGTAGAAGGTATTCACCCAATTATACCACCGAGTACTGTCATGGGCAGGGGATTTTAATCTAAAGCTCTGCAAATTCTGTAATACACCTGTCTGTGGGCTGACTAACCCAGAGGGCGATATGATTACGCATTTTCAGCATAATGCATATGGGAGGCTGTAGATAAGTAGCTTATGAAATATCATTTGCCATTTATTTCAGACCTTCATTTGAGCCCTTGTGGACACCCTCAACCTTCCATGGCCATGGTAGATCTAGCACCGTTGACCATATTATTGTTTCGGCGGAATTAACAACACAAGTGAAAGATTTTGTCATCAGGACAAATTGTATGAGTGATCATAGCGCTCTTTAATTGACAATGGTATTAAGTCATGATAGAGACCAAGAAAGAGCTGAGTGCATATTGACTGCCTCAGGTAATGGTGGTCGGAAAAGGAAATGGGAAAAGAGTGAAGGGGGAGTTTTTACAGAATTTGGTACAGGGGCAAAAGTCGGCTATTACCATTTGCCTTAATCCGGAAGCTGAACTGTATGCAATTATTAAGGGGTTTCTTCCATCTGTTGCAAGGTGTCCAAGTTATTGGATAGAAAAAGGGGGAAGGTAGATCATGATTCCTGTTTCAATAAGGCCTGTAGGGTGGCACGTCAGGAGTTACGCCAAGACCTCAAGGTGGTCCCAAGGGATAAGGGCCAGGTTCGGCGCGTGAGGAAGGCTTATAAGGACATCCTGTCTTTAAGGAAATCAGATATTCAGAAATTTGCCTGGGAAGATCTAGAGGGGGCTCTGAAATCGAGGGTTCAGGTCCATTTCTGAAAAATCATTAACTGCCCGTTCTTTACAGAACATAAGTCAGCTGGATTGAATGCTTTATTCCAGCAGAGGTATGGTTGGCACATTACACCAAATTGTTTGGCCACGTTAACTCCCATGGTAGGCTGGATCTGGATGCAACAGAAGGTGGCAACATAGATCAGTCCTTGAAGGTGGTGTTAAGCAACTCTATACATTGTAAGGAGGTACTGTTGGCAGCCAAAAATCTTCTTCTAGTAAAGCGGCCGACCCAGATGGTGTCCCCAGCGATCTCTTTAAGAACAATATAGAACTATGGGCCACTTGCTAATAAATGTTCTGTGGGCTACAGTATGTGGCCTTTTGCTCTCCTTTGGGCAAGAGGCAGTGGAAGTTCCCATTTTAAAAAAAGGGGAATAAAGCAGATCTGGCCTGTTATAGACCGATCTCCCTTTTGGATACAACATCTAAAATTTTGGGGAGCATTTTACTAACAAGTGCAGAGGCTTGGGCAGAAGATCGAAATATTCTCACCCCAGTGTAATTTGGTTTCTGCCCAGGAGTAGGTACAGTGGAACAATCTTTGAATTTAACACTCCTGGTGGGGAAGTATCTGAGCGCCAGGGGAGGTGCTTTGCATCTAGGGTTTTTGGACCTGTCCTGTGCATTTGACAATGTAAATCGGGTACAGTTGTGGGAAATGTTGACTTCCATGGGGGTGGAGGCAGTCTTGATTGATATATTTAGGAGACTCTATTCAAATAGCAGTATTAAAATACGGTATGGGAAGAACGGAGAATGTACTGACCCAATTATGACATCTAGAGAGGTAGACAAAGGTGCTTATTGGCCCTGTTTCTCTTTTTATTATTATATATAAATGAGTTGGATGTATATCTATTCACTAATGGTATAGACATACTGAAGGTGGGGGCAGTACGATACCGTGTCTCCTTTATGTGGATGATGCAGTACTTAGTGCCCAAACGGCAAATGGTTTGCAGAGACTGTTGGAATTGTTTATGTCATTTATGAGGAATCTAGACCTTAAGGTTAACTTTTCCAAATCGTTTATGATGATTATGGGTCATAATAATGTGAAGTCGAGGACTCCTGTAGTGGAATGAGTTAAGATAAACAGAGTTTTAAACTTTAATTATATTGGTATTCCCTTTGATCCACTACTAACGTGGGATTACCTCCTTAAAATCAGAAAGAACTAGATGCAGGGTGCCATGGAAGCAATATTTCATTTTTCATCCAGGTTAGGTTCCAAACGGATTAAATAATTGATACTTTTATATAAAAGCAAATGTGTAGAAGTTGGGCTTTATGGGATGGATGTTTGGGGCTATATAAATGCTAGCTGTTTTCGGGTGTTGAAAAATGTATTTATTAGTCGTATTCTGCAAACCCCACCCACCTCAGATACATTTATTGTGCATCAAGAACTCAGCCTGCATTTTTTGCAGGTTATGGTCCCGATTGCCCCTCTAATGTTATGGTTTAGGACATAGATTACACATAAACTTGCCTTCATAAGATCTATTATGATGGATTGCCTAGTTTGGACAGAATGGAAAAGATTCCTTGGTTGAGTTATATAAAACAGTCACTTAATAAAATAGGTTTGGGTGACCTGTTTACAAACCCTGCCTCAGTTACCCCTGCCTCTAGAGAAATGGCAAAAACACTTTTTATGGAGTATCTGCAAGACCTGAGACTGGCAAAAGTTGTGTGAATGCAGACAGTGAGGGATTATATAGATCTGGATCAGTCCAATGATGTTGAGGCATATTCTGTGTTTTTTGAAAATTCGCAGTATAGGTTTTATCTAACCAGGTTCAGGATGAACACAGTACTTTTCTTATGCGCTTTTCCCACTTCGGGAACCTGGTTTGAAATGCTGCCAAATTGCCCCTGTAATAACTGTACACCCCAGAGCCGTCTGCACTTTATTCTTTGTTTGCCCACTGTTTTCTAACCCACATAAGATGTTTTTATTACCTTGTCTGTATGCAGCAAGCATTAGACTCCACAGGAGCACATTGTCTTTCCTTCAATGGATAGAATCAATAGAAATTGGTATGGCCATTGCAAATGTTATAAGGAGTGTGCTGTTCTTCAGAAGGAGGTATGAGGGTTAATTATAGATTTGGTTGAGCACAAATAGTAATGGAATCTAAGATGATTAATTTTTTTCTTTAACATTTTATGTATGTTTTAACCATTGTAAATTATTGCACTGATTGCTATTTTGTTTTAAATTATGTGTCGTTTTATTTGTGTGGCTTTTATGACAGAAATAAAGTTTTGTTGATTGATTGATTGATATGTAAAATTGGTTTATTGCAACTGCATTTCCAAATCTGACCATCACAGATCAACAGAAAACATTTATTAAGCACAGATCACACCAGCTTCATGGTTCATTATGTAGTCTTCAACATTAGCATGAGCTAATGCATGCATGCTACATAACCTGGAAAGAGTTGGTTCCAGTTATCTTATAACCCCAGAGAGCTCCAAAAGCATTATTTGGACTTGTCTACACACCACCATTATGTCCACACTGGGATGATATTGAACAAAATGTTAATTTACCTTACAACACATCATGATGTCATGAAGATCAAGTTAAAGACCAATGTACCACCAATATGTGCTATAGCAGAAATCATGTCACATGCAAATACTCATTCCATACTGATGACACTATTGACTTGAAACTTCATTGTATGTCTACTTCAGAAAAAGCCTAATGAAAGTTGTACTGAAGTCGTTTAGCTAGATATTACATGTAACATAAAAAAGTAGCCTGGAGACATTGAGGGCCAAAGTTTTGTGAGATAGATACTCCAAATGCACACAGCATAAGACTTCTTATAGCCATATGAACATCTCTATTCCTGCTCGGTACAGGTGATCACATCATTCATATATTGCATTCCTACAGGCCAATGCATCTTTGAAGGTTGTTGTCTGTCAGCGAATATGTATGACATGAAGGCGTGAGATCACTATAATCCTAATGGGATGGCACATCACAGCAATGTTTGGTATAAAAAATACAAATTGTGTTGTAAGGATGAGTGTAGACACTCACATATGATATCTACATTTCTACATCACGCTACCTGATGCATGTCACTAGTCAGAGAATTAATTTTGAAACACTATTGCAGATGAACTAACAGTAGGAAAATGTACATGGGCAACATGCTTGGCACTAATGTTGATGGCACCAGTGATGTTTGCACACTCATGTCACTGTTTGAATTCTGACTTACCAATGGGAAGTTTTGTATGCCATGTCACATGTAAAAGGGCCACCATCACATGAGAGACAGTTGTGAGGGAACATCACTTCTTACAGAAGGAAGACAAGTGGCCTAGTGGCCTGCTTAGTACCTAGAACATCAGAGAGCCTAGTGGCCTGCTTAGTACCTAGAACATCAGAGAACATGAGAGGATTTATCAGGTCACTTAGCCATGTGTCTCGCCAAGGCAATAAATTGATATGGACTGGACACTGCTTGGTTCTTGGTCATAAAGACAATAGGCAGAGCACATCAGCATGCACCTACTACCAGACCTACACAAACAGTAATTCTTGTGTGTCACACATGAGCCACCCACAATATTGATGGGTAAATGCTTGCCTGTAACACACAAAGTTGGCAATGTAACGTGTATGCCTCTGGCCAGGACTCAACCCTTTGCAGCTGCTGTTGGGCCCTCAACTGCCCATCAAGCTCTGGGTAGGTCACCCCCAGTATGTGAGCCATTAGGGGGGCCAGTGTCCAGTGAGTGCCCCATTCATGTTGGGAAGACATCCCCAGTTGGACCTATGTGAGGACCTCCGTGATCTTCCGGTTTCAGCACCTCAGGTCCTCCCACCTCTTCCAGCAATGGACGCTGCAGCAGTAATAGACTCCCAGGGTCCGCACCTTCTAGGCAATGGCTTTCCAACAAGATTGTTTTTGATGGACCTTCATCTGTATGGATACAAATGATTAATACACAGATTATAACATCAAGTGTTTGGATATCTAATTGGTTGAGACATATTTTATTTACATTTAGCCCAAGCCTAAATCAATAGACAACACACTACATGTGTACTTCTCACATGCTGAGCAATACAAAAACATGAATACACATTTTTGGTGTCATCTGCTGCTATCCTCAACCTTGGCCATGTCCTACACTGACTCAGCCAGTCCACTAACATCATGTAGTCCAGGCTCATCCTACATATACTGTGATTTGAGCTTCTATGAAACACAACACACCATTGTGAGCTTCTGAAGGGTAAACTACCTTTGCATGATTGTACAGACCCCTTTACATCCAGGGCCATTGACATGATGCACATGACCCATACAGTCTGGTGCCACAGTATAGAATACATCCTATCCTAAGGCGTAGGTCAAAAAGAAAGGGCTAGCATGTGTGTCACTGAGAGTTTGCACTCTGGGGATGTGAGGGCATGTGCACTACTTAAAGGGATCTCATACTACGTCTGATTGAGTTTGTGTGGTATGTACTGTCATCACAGGACACACCTTTTGCCATACATGGCACTGTTACAGTTACATGGATGACATCAACATACCAATATATTTATTGCTTGTTTTGTTTAATGTAACTAAGCTGGTGAGTCTCATATTCTCTTCAGAAGTAACAAACAATCTGTACTGTTATTGTGTCATATGTGCAATAAGCCTGTACAGTGCAAACATGACTCATGAAAAAGTGACAAAAGACCCAATGGAGTAAGGGGCCAGTCATAAGTAAACAAAACACATTGACAATGTGGGCCTATGGAAAGAAGTATCAGGTCACTGGGTTACCTCAGTCACTATTCCAAATGTAGTCCGTGTAAAAGCAATCAGGGTTACTATTGTTTTAAAAAACTAATTTTGGGGACATCCAAGAATCTGCAGGTCTACAGGGAGATTACCCTGTGCATCAGTTGTATTGCCATAGTAAGTTTGCCCCAGCCTGTGCCATGGTCCATAATGGGCAAAACCTATTATCCTTCCTTGCTCTCACAGTCTGAGCATACTGATTCCACTTGAACATCACATTTCCACCAGTTCAATACACAAAGGTACATCTTGTGGCCATGCAAATGTCAGAAGAGTAAGCAGGATTCACTCTGGGACTCATAGGCACATTGTAGCCTGTGGAAAGGGAAAGGATGGAGTTAAACAAAGTAAAAAAATATATGTAAGATAGATGCCTAATACTCTGGTGAGCCATGGAGCTGGCCATACAGGGGAATCACTTCTTCGAACAGTAACTCCAGCTCCTCTGGAGAGAAGGTACGAGCCGTCTCACCTACTTGGCCTGGCATGATTGCTCCCAGAGGTGGCAAACAGCAGCTAAAGTGGAGGAGGTGTTGATAGCAGCAGTGTCAGGAGGCAAGTGAGTTGTTTTTCAAACCACATCGTACATGTACGCCATGAACCAGTCATCAGCGTAGACGGACACAGCCATTGGCCCTCTTGCATCACAATCACCAACTTTAGCCTATGGCTGTGCCGGCGGTAGAAGTTTGTGACTGTCCAATTTGCAAGGTCAGGCACCCACCATTTTACTGGTTGTAAGTACGGTATTGGTGACTGTTAAGTGTATCACAACCACTTCAAATGAGAACTAGCATGTTTACATATGGATTACTCTATTGCCATGTGATTTCCAAGACACAAATCATCTGTGTAGTGCATTGCTGTGCATAAAGGCAAAATGTGCACAGTGCAATGTACACCGCGGTTGACGGTTGTGGACCTTAAATATCCCAAATTAACCTGACTGTGCTAAGAATAATTTACTGAATGTATAAGTTACACATTTATGTTACAGACACATATGAAGGCCACAATGGGGATTATTGGTGGATGTTGGACAGTATACAATTAACATGTGGATAATGTGTTAAGCTTTCTGAACCAGTTATGTGTTGTCACATTAATTTTGGGTGACTCTTCACATATGTTAGTGCGGACATTGGGGCCATGTTAACAACCTGTTTTCAATTCATACATAGGTACCCTGGGAGAAGGAGCAAACTACAACCTCCAGTGTACCACCCAGTTCCAGACTTTCACACCATGGAAGAAAGAGATGTCATCAAGAAGTTTCTTTTGAATAAACAAACAATACAGGATTTCTGTCATAAGTTGGAGCCTGATCTCTTTCCTCAAAACACTAATCCTACATGTACCCCACCAATTGTGAAACTTATAGCAGTATTGCATTTTCTGGTCACAAATTCCTTTCAGTACGTACAACCTACGTACGACCTGGGACTTCCCTACCTTCAGGAAGCACCTCAAGACCTGGCTCTTCGAACAGTAGCACCCATCCCCACTCACCCACCAGCACCCTGAGACCCTATTAACAAATATCTGATTGATTGATATGATTAGAACAATGGAATAAAGATGTTGTTAGATAAGAAACTTGTATGTTTGTATTGGTGTGACATGGTTGTGATCCTGAGCTAAGCCTTGCGTACATGCAACATATCTATGCTTAAACAAGTAGTTTGTTTGTTTTAGCAATGTAAGGTTCACACAGTAGTACATACATACATTGCTATAACTGGTGGTGTGTCACAACCAATTGTTGGAAAGTGGATTATTGGTAAGGGCAGGTAAGCACCTTCACCTAGCAATAGGCCACTAAACCCCACTTAGGTCCAGTTGGGTCTCAATAAATTAAACCCAGCTCAACCCTTGGTAGCTTGGCAACAGGCTTAACTTAGGAGACAAGTGTGTAAAGCATTCAACAATCACAAAACTGTAAATAAGTTAAACATAAATTACAATAGAAATCCAACACCAATTTATAAAAATAAATTATATTTTTATCTTTAAAATGACACATGATTAGAATCTGATAAGCGGAACCAGAGATATTAATTTTTAAAGAATTATGGAAAGGGACAAAGTCCAGAGTTAAGGCCAACCACGAGTTCATCTGTTACACTAACTTTCAGAAGTGTTTCTTGATTCAGGAAAATGGTCCACAGCACCAGCCAAGGGTTCAGAGGCTCGGGTTTGCCTCTTGGGTGCTGAGACTACAACTCCCACAATGCCCCTCTTCAACTGTGGAGTGGCTCCAAACGTTTACAAACTTCTGGATCTTCTTCCAGAAGTCCTTTTTGGGTCCTTGAAGTGTCCAAAACATGATCAAAGGTTCCAGAAGCTCTGAGTTGCTCCTTGGGAGTTGGCACTACAATTCCCAGAAAGCACCTGGTCAGAATCCTCAAATGGCCACTGGACACTGGTCAGCTGGGCCCTGCTTGCAGGACTCGATGCAGGGGACTTTGGGCATCTCCTTTGTACCTGTAGCAAACAGGGAGTCCCTTCTTGAAGCAGTAGAAGACAGGCAAAGTACTTTTAGTGGTGAAGCCCAAGTGTGCAGCTGGTGCAGTCCTTCAGAGTGCAGTGTACAGGTGCAGGTCAGGGGTCCATCAGGGCAGTCCTTCTTTGTCTTGTTACTTGTAGAGATCTGAGGTGTGGGTGCTGCTCTGCCATAATTATCCTTGTTGATTTGTGGAAAGCGGGGGGGGGCTGTTTATCCAATCACAGGCAGGCTCATTCACCCTTTGATGACCACTTTCTGGGAAGAGTGGCAAAAATCAAACCCAGGGAGCAACATTCTTCAAAAATCCAACATGGCTGAAAGTGATTTTTGGAGGTTAGATCTGACTGAGCCTACCCACTGGTGTGGCTATAAATCCTAAACACACCACTCTCCTACCCTCTCCTAATCTAATCAAGCGGGCACCTAATTGTCTGGAGTTGCAGGATGTGAGGCAGGGCCTGAGCTGCTCCATATTACCTTCCCTGCCTTTGAAGACCAGTTTGGCCGCTCTCCCCAGATCCAGTTTCACCATCTTCTGAGGCAGATCTCCTCCTCCAGACACATCATTTGTGTTCAGCCCAGGCCACTTCACACCTCATCAAGGCAGCCTGGTGAGGCTGCCAGAGCCTGACTAATCTGAGAAGCGCACTACAGAGCTGAAGTTGGCAACTTTCAGGTAGAGTTCTTAAATTCTTTACCTGACATAGTTATATTAAATCGAACAATTGAAAGTTGTGGGATTTATTATAACAATTAATTTAATACAAAACTCAAGGTATCTGGCACTTAAGGGGACTTTGTTAATTAAAATAATATCTCCCCCTTTAAACCGATGGAGGCCATTCACTACAGTGAGGGGCAAACGAATTTGGTGATTTTACCTCACCAGGGCTTATAAAGCCCCCTGCATATAGTTACTTGGTATCCAACCCTAGGGGCACATAGGGCACACCTTAGGGGTGACTTATATGTACAAATAAGGTATTATAAGACTTTAGAAGTACTTTTTATTCCAAAGACGAATTTGCATATAACTTTAGTTTAAAAGCAGCCAGCAAGGCAGGCCTGCCTTTAAAATGACACTGGGCACCTCAGCAGTGTGCCTGCACTGCCTATGCTGGGGTCCATAAACCTACGTGCCCTACCATATACTAGGGACTTATAGGGAGGTTGACATAGCCAGTTATATTTAGCCTAGTTTGCATTCTCATTTTACATAGATCAGCAGTAGCAGGGCACCATCAAAGTCAGGAAAACACCAGCAAAAACTGAAAAATGAGGGCAAAAAGTAAGGGGGCCTCTACAATCAACCCTGTTTTCACACACCAATGTTCTGTGGTGTATTACAAGACGTGATTTAAGCAATGATTAAACACATTGACAGCTACATCCGGTTTCCCAGACATGAGGATTTTGCAAATGTGAAGGTTGAGTTCTATGAATTTGGTCGCTCACCTCCCACATGTGGTTGAAGCCATTGAATGCATTCATGTTGCCTTAGTACCACCACAAGTTAGGGAACAAGGAACAAGTTTATCAGAACAGGAAAAATTTCCATTCTATCAATGTGCAAGTTGTCTGCTTACCAGATTTGTGTACCTCACACGTCTGTGCCCAGTTCCCAGGATCAGTCCATGATTCATTAATACAGCAGAACAGCACCATACCCCAGCTGATGTCCCAACTACTATTGGAGAGGGCCCGGCTTGTTTTTCAAACCACAGCATATATGTACGCCACGTACGTGGTCATCAGCGTAGATGGACACAGCCATTGGACCTCTACTATCACAATCACCCATTTAGCCTATGGCTGTGACCGTCATGCATGACACCATCCACCGCGTGGTCGACTTCCGCCGGCGAGGGCAGGTTGTGAAAGCCTAATTTGCGATGTCAAGCACCTTCCATTTTTAAGTACAGTATTGGTGACTGCTAAGTGCATCACAACCACTCCAGACGAGCTACCATGTTTAAATATGGACTACTTAATTGCCATGTCATTTCCATGACACAAATCATCTGTTTAGTGCATTATTGTGCATTAAGGCAAAATGCGCATGGTACAATGTACACTGCAGTTGACGTTTGTTTACCTTAAATATCCAAAATTATCATTATTGTGTAAAGAATACATTAGTGAATGTAGAAGTTGAATATTTATGTCACAGATACGTGAAGGCCACAATGGGGATTATTGGTGGATGTTGGACAGTATACAATTAACTAGTGGATAATGTGTTATGCTTTCTGAACCAATTATGTATTGTCACATTACTTTTGGGTGACACTTCACATATGTTAGTGTGGACATTGGGGCCAATGTTAACAAACAGTTTTGAATTCACACATAGGACATTCCTCCAGATACAAAAACCACTGATTGGAATAACAATGTGATTAGAAACTGTTGTTCTGCCATGTGCCTGTTTCTTGGTTTAAATGACCCGGGATTCCTTTTGTGAGGTAGGGGATATTGCAGCAGCTGATGACATAGACCAATTTTATTTTGCTTAATCTATAGGAAAATGTCTGATGTATTCCCTACTTCCATAGTCTACATCTCAAAATGTGATTACTGACACAGAATATTTGAGTCATGTGTGATTTATTATGTTTCTGACATCGTACCAACCTACGATTAGAACAATGGAATAAAGATGTTATTAGACAAGAAACGTGTATGTTTGTATTAGTGTGACATGGTTGTGATCCTGAGCTAAGCATTGTGTACATGCAACATATCCATGCTAACACAAGTAGCTTGTTTTGGCATTGTAAGGTTCACATGGTAGTACATATATACATTGCTAGATGTGAGATGTACTACAGCAGACAATGAGTGTGTGACTTTTGTATTCACTAAAGTGGTAAAGATGAAGAGACACACTGTGCAAAAACAAACATAAAAAAATAAGTGAAGTAGGCAGTCATGGTGAATAAAACCATAGTTGTAGAAGACAAATTATCTGAAGTCCAAAGTCCAAAATATTATTCCCAGGAGAAAGGAAAAAGTGTCCAGAACTAGTCCATAGAGGGAATGTGCTACTCACACTGGAGGAAATTAAGGTTGAGGTTTCTTGCTTGGGGTGGTGGGTGTCTTGTCACCTGGAATTTTGCATGGATGTCCTTGCTTGCGAGGGCAGGGGGGATCTACTGCTGTAGACATAGAGGTGTCTGCAGGAGTCTCTTCATCTGGCAGGGCCTCCCTTCCTGTGGCTGCCATAGATGCAGATGGCCCTGATATAGTTGGACCACAAGAAGAGGTAGATGGTGGGGGAAAAACCTGCACAGGGTTGTGTTGATGTCCTGCAGCACCCCAATTAAGGAGTCCATGTTGGGGTTGTGGGCGTCCAGCTACTGGTGTATGTCCCTCTGCAGCTGCTTCATCTCCCGGATTTCCGTCAATACCTGGCCCATCACTTCTTGGGAATCATGATAGACTGCCAAGACTTGGTTGATGGTGGCCTGGGTGTGAGTGGCCCCAGTGGCCTCACTCTGCCGGCCCACAGTAGCCCTCCCACAAAACCTACCCATACAAGACTGTGCCCTTGGCCCTGAGTATTTCCATTTTCTTTTGGAGGAGTATGTTGGACTTGGACTTCAAACAACTTGGGCTCTACTTTTATAATTTCATCCACCATGCCTGACAACCTAGCCTCTGAAAAACTTGGATTTTTGACATGACATAACTCTAACTTGAAGTGAATGACAATGATTAAAAAAACATTAAGGAATATTAGAAAAAAATGCAACAAAGTGTGTGGAAAGTGTTAAATGAGGTATGGAAAAAAGGGCTGCCTTATCTTACCAAAAACATGTGGTCTCAGTCTTGCTGTGCTGCAGTGGAGAGGCAAAGGTTCATGGAGAGGCAAAGGTTCATGGCCTGGAATGGGGTGTGTTTTATAGTGTGATTTGTAGGTGTGTCCACTTGGCCAAAGGATATCAGATGTGTTGTTTTTGTATCCATCCAATTGGCACTGTTCTGGTGCTTTGCTGAGAGTGTACTGCCACAGCCTACTGCTGTTGGGGAACGGTCACAAGGGGACTACCACTTTAACTCTGTTTTCATAATTGGCTCAACAGGACAGCTCTGACAGTGACAGAGTATGCATTACCAACACTGCAGTCCTCTGTGCTGCTGGCGGGAACCACTCCATCGAAGCTGCTGGCAGTTTAGACTGTGTGCAACGTAATACAGCAGGCAGAAGACCGTCAGTTCAGTGGTCTTCTTGGGACTGCCATCACACCAGAACATGGTTAGACCACCAAACCCGTAATCAGGCCCTGAGTTTTGTAATAAAATGACAGGAGGGCATAAAAAAATAACTGCAATATAGTCTGTAAGTTAGAAGTAATACTAAAAGTGTTGCTCAATACAATCATGTTATAATGTCCATAAAAGAAGCTAAAACAAACAAGTAAAGGGCTACATATCTAATACTATTTAATTCTAGCAAGTTCATTTTGCACATTTAACTAGCATTAAGAAAAACATCCAAAATATTCCAAACTGATGATGTGAGATAAAGCAGCTTCTTATTCTTATTGAACGAAAATTCAATCCTGCTTCTCAACTATAATATCCAATCCCACCAGGCAGTTGAAGATATATTAATCACAGATTTCTAATTCATAGTAATAGATTTGATAGCAGGAGAAATTAGTAAACCAAACAATTTAGCGCCCATATACGAAAGCGTAAACAAAATGTGTGACGATTTACCTATTATAATCTTATACGTTATGGGATGATCAATATGAAAAATTTGAGAGATTTTACACCAGGCGTTACACCAAAAATTGATTATATCACTGGACATTCAAATGACATATGTTTAAATGAGCCTTGTTCAGTTTTACAATTCCAACAAGTAGGGTAATCAATTAAGTTAACCTTGTATAATTTGATAGGAGTCCAGTAGCAATTGTTCATTATAAAGAGTTGGTCTGGCATAGAGAAGACAGAAACCAATGTGAAATGATACATAACCAGATTGTTTTCCATGTTTGCAGAGAATAGTTATTATTTAAAATGGGATTCCAGAATTCACATATCTTTAATAGATTGAGAGAGTTTGTAAAGGTTAATTCTTTATATATTTTAGTAGCAACATGATTGGTGAGATTATGTATACCAATAAACACCTCAATAATATCTGAACACTTAAAACCAGGTATAGAACTATTGAATGCATTGAGAATTGCATTACATAATATAGCATGTCTATGATATTTTAAAGCAGAAAACATATATGTAGATGGTATATCTGAAAAAGATAAAACATATTACTAATGCAAATGTCAGAAATATAAATTATAACATCATTATTCTATTTCTCCCAGTAAGAGATTGGAGTATTCAATTTCATTGAAGGGTTATTCCACAGTGATATCTTCTAAGGAGATATAATTCTATTACTGAATGTTCCAAACTTAATATAGAATTTTAATAATGTTAATAATAAGGGAGGAAAACTTTGTTTTTTTAAGATTCATTGTAAGAGTGTCTGGTAGAGGGAATGGTGCAACAATGTTCCTCTCTAGTAAGAGCTAGGAAGATGCCAAGTAGGGCTCTGGATTAGAAAGCCAAGATATGCTTTGCACAGTTAAAAAGTGGGTATAATAGTTATTTAAATATTAGATACAGAAACCTCCTTCTAATCTAGTAGTATGCAAGTGACTGTATTTAATATGAAGGGCCTTATTATTCCTGATAAGTTTGGCAAGGGATTTATTAATATTTGTGAAAAAAGATGAGAGAAAAGTAACAGGCAGCATTGATAATAGATATAACACTTGTGGGGCTATTACCATTTTAATTCAATTCTCCTCCACCAAGATAAGTTGAGGGAAGACCATTTGTCTAAATTTTCTGAAATGTTTGTCAATAATTGTTTGCAATTAAAAAACTGTATTTTTAATTGTATTAAAAAATATACTACGATATTTAAGAGCAGTATTATTCCAAATAATGTTTGTATCGTCCAACATATGGTGTACACAAAAAGTATGGGGGGAACAAAAGAACAAACCCACAGTGCCTGATCAACCTGTGGTAGAACCACTCTTTTCCGTGATCCAGTCTAATGACACATGGGGGGTCATTATGACTTGGCGGTCTTTTCGCAAGACGGCCGAGGTACTGCAGTGCTGAAGACCGCCAGCGGTGGCGATCTTCCGCGCCCCGTATTATGACCGCTGGCAGGCCACCATCCTTTTTCGTACGGAACGCCGCCAGCAGCCATACTGTCGGACGGCGGGAAAGTGGAGGTTGCTCAACCTCCATCGCCACGTCAACGTCAACACCGCCCACTGAATCACGTCCCATGATTCGGTGTGGCGGTGTTCTGGTGACGGTGTTCTGGTGGCGGAGCAGCCCCCATGGATCCCGTCCCGTCCCGGAGGATCAACGGACAAGGTAAGTTGATCGTCCGTTAGGGAAGGGGGTGGGGGGACGTTGTGTGTTTTGTGCGTGCATGGGGGTGTGCGTGTGAGAGTGTAGAGGGGGTGAGTGAGTGAGTGTATGCATGCGGGGGTGCTGTGTGTATGGGAAATGTGTGCGGGTCGGACGGTGTGCATGTCTGTTTGTATGTGTGCGTGTAGGGGTGTGTATATGTGCATGTTCGGGGTGTGTGCGTGTAGGGGTGTGGATATGTGCATGTTCGGGGTCGGGGTGGGGAGAGGGGTTGTGCCACCTTTGGGGAGTGGCAGGGGGGTGGGGTTGTTGGGGGAGGATTCGTGGGGTGTGGAGGGGGGTGGGGGAGACTCCTATCAGTGCCAGGGAAGGAATTCCCTGGTACTGATAGTGCCTACCGCCATGGATCTCATGGCGGTTCCCAACCACCCGAGATCCATGGCGGTATGCAGGGTCCTGATACCGTCGGCGGTCTAGTGACGGCTGCCGGGCTGGAGACCGCAATCTCCAGCCCAGCGGTTCTCACCGCCATGGCGGTCGGAATGGTGAAGTGTCATAATTAATTTTTTTGTTCCGCCGGCCTGTTGGCGGTCTCACCGCCGCTTTACCACTGACCGCCAGGGTTGTAATGACCCCCATGATAGTGGTAACCATATATTAGGGACCTATCTCAGGGGTTCCTCCTTACGGAATAGGTGGTCTCACACACATTATAGTGTCATGCTTCATCATTTGGTCACCTATCTCCACCCAGGTAGGACAATACCACCTGGGCGGACTCAACCTCATTCATTTAACCACTATTTTTCATTTTTATGACAACAATGATTGGCATTCATTTACTTTGCGATTCATATGTAGTGCAATCCTACTAAAAGAAGAAAGGATGCCCAAAACATGGCACATGGAAAGTTTCAGAATTACTACACGAACTAAAAATCACATTTATGGTCATGTACTATGTAAACCAATAAACAAATATATAACAAATACAATCGATAAATTTAAAGACAGAAATCACATTAAATCGGATTGCCATTCTGTAGTTATATTTAGTATCCCAAACACAGAAATTCCTTGGATATTAGCTCCCTAATAACTTTCTTCCCTTTTGACGAATCACACAAAACTTTCCAGACCTATCGCATTTTCTGTTTTTCCAGACGAATTGTTAAGGGGGTGCAAAGATAAAAAGGGGTTCCCAAAACCCCTTTTTTCACTAATGCATTTTCCATAGACTATTGTATTTGAAGTGGCATGGAAACCGCTAAATGGATTTACATACATTTTGGTAGGATTGTACATTATGGTGCAGAAATTATGTTTTTTTGGTTACTGTAGTTAAGCAGGGTAAGGTTTTTTTTAAGGAATAAGGCATTTTAACTTAGTGATATCTGTTACTGTGGTACTTTTTAAAAATTTCACAAAATGTTGTTAACATTCTCAGGCACATGGCCGTAAACCTATTTAAAAATATATAAAAAATAAAAATAAATGTACATATGTATTACCACTTTAATTAAGTGTTTATAGTTAGAGACCTACTGCTTACCTACATTTAAGGCCCTGATACTGAACACAGCAAAAGTGTAGTAAAAACAATATGGCTGCCTTTTCATTCTCTAAAAACAGCTGTTACCCAATTATATACTGGCTTGTCATTGCCATGTACCACAGTATACTACAAAGTTATCACTGTAAACCATGGCCCAAAAATATAACTAAGACCTAGCTGTATTATTGGCCTGTGTTACCCTTGCGTCATGCGTGGTGTTGCATGGCAATGCAAAACTTAAGTCAAATTTACAAAGCTGTTAAATTTCACGCACATTCATATGACATGCCACTGTAGCCACTACATTCTATGCCCTTATACTGTATGCAACTGCACTCTCTGTCTCTCCAGTCTACATCAGTCCACTGTATGCCACCCCACTGGATGCCACTCTTTTCTACGCTATTACACTGTACACAGCTCCACTCTACGCCAGTCCACTCTATGCTATTTCACTGTATGCAACTCCACTCTAAGCTGCTTCCGTGTACGCCACTCCACTGTATGCCACTCTGCTATACGTTAATCCAATATCTACTATTCCACACTACCCCATTCCAATGTATGCCACTCGACTCTATGGTATTCCACTATATGCCAGTCCACTTTCTGCAACTCCAGTGTGTGCCACTCCACTCTACCACACTACATTCTATGCTGTTCCATTGGACGCCACTTCACTGATACTCCACTGTACGCTATTACACTCTACCATATTGCAGTGTAAGCCACTCCAGTCTATACCATTTCACTGTGCACCACTGTACCCTACTCCACTGCATGCTATTCCAGTCTACACTACTCCACTCTACACTATTCCACTTCATGCCACTTCACTGTATGCTACTCCCCTCTTTGCCACATCTGTGTACTCTCTTCAAATCTATATAACTCCACTGTATAAAACTCTATTACACTCCAGGCTGCTCTAGTAGACTCTGCTCCACTCTATCCCTGTACACTCCAAAGTCCATATTTGCACTCGACTCAATGACCGTACACTCTAATGTAAAATACTCTACTCCAGTACACATCAGTTCCCAATACTATACAACCCAGCTCTCCACTCTGCGGTATGAGATGCTGCTCCAATCTATAATGGTTTCCTTGACTCCATGCTACTCCATTTCAATGTACGCCACCCCACTCTATGCTGATCCATTGTACCCTACTCCCCTCTATGCAACTCCACCGTATACCACTCCACTTTATGCTATTCCACTCTATGACACTCCACTCTCCTAAAGTCCACTGTACAGTATTTCACCATGCAGTATTCCACTGTATGCTATTCCACTTTACGTAATATACTCTATGCCACTACAGTGTACACCACTCTATCCTCATACACTTCACTGTCCAGCTCTACACTCCACTCTATGGCCGTACACTCAAATGTGAAACACTCTATTCCATTATACAACACTTTTCTAAAGAACACAACACTCCACTCTACTGTACGAGACCCCACTCCAATTTATAACAGTTTACAACCTGAAATACACCTGTAAACTCCACTCCATGCCAATCTACTTTACGGCACACCAATACCCTGTATTGTACTTTACTCCACTGCATTACATCACTTGACTCCACTCCACTGTATGATAGTTTACCTCATTCTATGCTACTATACAACAATTCACTCTACGCAACTCCACTGTTTCACAAACTTCTGTACATTATGTAAATCTACTCTACAACACTCTACTACACTGTATGTCACTCTCTGACACTCTACTCCTGTCTATATCCGTTCCCTCCAAAGTACAACACTGTACAATACTGTATGCCACTATACAACACTCTACTCCACTCTACTCTACAATACTCTAGTCTACTATACAAGACTGTATGCAATTCTTTGTATGCCAGTGCGCTCCATTTGTCTCCACTGAACTCTGGCACTATACTGTACTCCACTCCACTACTCCAGTGTATGCCACTCCACTCTACATCACTCTATGCCATTGTACAGTATAACACTGTATGCCAATTCACTCTACCACACTCTGCAACACTGTACTGCAGTGTACACCACTCCACTCTGCAGAAATCAACTAGATGTTTACCACTCTACTCTACTCCTCTGTAGTGTACATCATTTTCCATTACTGTATGACACCCCACTACACTCTACTATACAACAAGGTACTCCAGTTTATGACACTTTACTCGACTGCATGCTACGTCACTACACTCTTCTGTGCTTTACGGCACTATGGCCTATGACACACCACTCCACTCTATGACACTTTACTCTACTCTACACTACCATACTCCAGTGTACTCCACTCCACTATACTCTACTTTACTACACTTTATTTCACTCTACACCACTGAACTATACACCGTCTATGCCACTCCACTGTCTGATACTCTACTCTACTATATGCAACTCCACTCTACAACACTGCACTACACACTATGCCACTCTATAACACTCTACTCCACTCTATGCCCGTCCACTCTATGCCACTGTACTACACTGTATGACACTCAATATGACAGGGCGCTCCACTCTATGACAATCTCCTCCACTGTACTCTACGACACTCCACTTGAGGATACTTCACTCTTTGGCAATCTACTTCACCCTACTCCACTCTAAGACACTCTACTTCACTCTATGACAGTCCTACTGTACTGTTTGACGTGCCATTCACTATACAACTTGCTCTTCCAGTCTATGACACTTGACTCAACTATATGAGACACCATTCCACTACACTATATAACACTTCACTACACCCTATTATGCGCTATTACACTCTACTCTACTCCACTCTATTCCAATCTACAATAATCCAGTCTATGACAATAGACTTTACAAAACTCTCCTCCACTGTACTGGATGACACTCCACATAACAACTCTCCACTTCTGACATTAAACTCTACGATTTGAAACAAATGTTTATTAAAAATAATTAAAAACATTGAAATTCAATTAAAAAAACAAAGGTTAAAGCTTAATATAGTTAGGAAAACTTATTTTTCCTATGCAAACCAGGTTTAACCTACACAAACTTTAAAAATGCTAAAGTTATAATTATAACTTTCATTTACAATTCATCCACCACCTCCAAATTATTATAAGTAGTGGACCTCATTACACACTCTATTCAGCTGGCTAATCAGGCAACACAGACTATAACTCACCACTCTCCCAATAATGATACTTCACCATACAACACTACACTGTATGAGACTCTTTACCACTGTACTGCATGACACTACACTCGACAACACTAAACTACACAACAATCTACTCCACTGAACTCCACTGAATGCCACTACACCATACAACACTCTGCTACACTCTATGCCACTCTACGACACTCTACTTAATGACAGTCCACTTCATTACAGTTGATATCATGACACTATAGTCAACCACACTCCACTTTACAACACTCTACTGTTTGACACACCACTACATTATACAACATGACCCACCACTCTACTCTACTCCACTCCATGATACAGCACACCATGCCACTCCACAGTATAACACTTTACTCCACAGTAGGCTACATGATTGCATTCTACTTGACTTCACTCTATTCCCCTCTACAATACACCACTCTATGACACTAGACTTGACAACACTCTCCTTTGATATTCTGTTCTCCACTCCACTTTATGACATGCCAATCAACGGCAACCCACACTGCGATTTGAAACACATTTTTATAAAAAAATAAAAACCATGAACATACAATTAAAAAAACAAAGTTACGGATAATTTACAGCTAGAAATACCTTATGTATTCTTTCTATACAAACCCAACTTAAAATACATAAACATTACAAATTGTAAAGTTCACTCATCATCTTCAAATTACTATGGGTCACGCACCTTCGAACACAGTCTTGTCGCCTCATTCCCCACACTATATTAACTATAACTCATGCCTTTTTCATGCACTGTTTATACCCTTGAATACTACATTACTTATAGCATGTGAAATCATAGCATTCATAACAACACGTATAGCTTCTCAAATTGCATTATTTGTTATCTATCTATCTATCTATCTATCTATCTATCTATCTATCTATCTATCTATCTATCTATCTATCTATCTATCTATCTGTCTATCTATCTCTCCATCCAGATATATATATATATATATACCATACACACACACACACACACACCACCTACTGGTGGTCACCAGTGGGTGGTTACAGTTAGGTGTGCTTTTCCATAGGAAGAGTGTTTTTTGGTTCGCTAACCACGGTTAACAATTGGTGCAATTTGATCAATCTTCATGAAAAAAAGTTCATCCACCTCAGCTCTTTCCTAGATAGTTTTGGGGTGATCCAGCAAGTGGAGGCTGAGAAAAAAGGTGGGTCCAAAGCCAAAGTCCCCCATGTATTTTCCTCAAATTTTTAGAGACGAACTACCACAAAAAAACGCTTTACAAGATTACACCAAATTTTGACGGAAGCTACATCTGCTAGGCTGGACTGTTCATACAGGGCATTGGACATTTCACCAGGAGGCTGGAAGGGTGGGGGGACATTTTTGTTACTGGGGGCCGGTTTTGTAGCAGTTCATCAGTTTTAAAATTACTGAAGAGTTCTTTGTATATCCAACAGTTTTCAGGCAACAACAAAAGTGCCAAGATAAATTTGGTGATTAATGTACCTGCCGGAGAGAGATTGGAGTTTCGTCTAGTGGCTGGTTTGACTCATCTAAGGTAGCACATAGCTTTAATATGTCTGCTGCAAAGAACGTGTACTATGCTAATCGCAGAACAGTATTTTATGTGCATAGCTTAGGGCCAAATTTATTTTGTCACAGAAATGTTTTTCTTACTGTGCAATTCATGAGTTACAAGTCATAATCTAGCACAGGAAGCTATGAACTGCCATCAAAGTCATGCATGCAAACTTAGAAAGTTATGTTTTGCCCCAGTCTTTGACTATCCTAATTTTGGTACAAAAAGGGTTTGTTTGGGTAGAAATACATTGTTATTAGTAAAGTCAACCCTAACCAATGCATTTCATTGTGAATACTGAGTTTATGTTTACCCATACTAAGCACTCTTACAACATGCACACCAGTATGGATGACATGTGAATCCTACACTTTGTGGTCCCTTTTGTCAATGTTTTCTATACACTGTATGATTCATTATATCTGCATGTGTGTGATGTAAAGTGTACCAACACCGTACACAGGTAAAAGAGGCTCTATAAAGCAAATCAAATACATGTGAGAGAGGGGTTATGCATAGATGAGAAGCACTATTAGAGGGTCATGGTGAGGGAATCATTGAAGAGCTCCAATAAAGATTGCCATATCCTGGTACACTGTAAGGTCATTGTTTACTATGCTTTAAAAACTAATACAAGTTAATATATAATGAAAAATGTGTTGTGGAATGGCCAGTTTTGCTATTGTTCCTAAATGTTCTTGTCGGCGGAGAACTCCCCAAGTACAATTGCAATGGTCAGGCTTGCTTGCTGTGCACCCATATGGGGGCTGGTCTGACATGGTTTGCAGGACTGGTTTGGGTTCCCAGTCCGACCGTGTAAGTCTTGGTCCAGAAAGCGTGTTTTTGTGATCTGTGTAAATCCGTACCTTTAGAGCTAAATTAGAGATATTAAAGGTCAAAAATATTTGTATATCTGAACTTTTGGGTTCAAGGTACTTTCACAAGAGTCCCTCAAACCCCATTTTTAAAAATAGAGCTTTCTGATTGGCCCAGGGACTTTTTTCCCCTTTAGCCAATACGCTTCTATGGGAGTTAGGCCCCTGTGCGAGCTAGCAAGTGCTCTGATTGGCTGCCTGCAAGTTTTGATCCTGCAGGATTGTGACTTTTTTATTTTTTAAAGAAACTGCCTCCCAGCATTATCTATCAAAAAAATTTATGAATATGGGGGAGGTGTTAGTAAGGTCCCTCTCCCTGGGCCAGGAAGGGCCCCGGACACCTCATCCCCAGGGGCCAATTATAAATATGATGGGAGTTTGGACATGTTGCCCTCATCCCATAGGAGTAAATCAAAATATGAGCGAAGGGGCATTCAGCCCCCCTCCTTAAGCCACCTATGGGCCCTGGGGACCCCATCCCACTGTGCCAAATGCCCTAAGATGAGGGGGGGACTACCTCCAACCCTTAATTTACTATAAAAGGCCTGAGGGATGGGGTCCCAGGGGCTCTTCGTGGCTCAGGGAGAGGGGCTCAAACTCCTTCGCTTAATTTAATAAAAGAAGAGTGAGAGACGGGGTCCCAGTGGCCCTTGCTGGCCCGGGGTAGGTGTGCATATCCCCTCCCCTTCATTTTTTAAAAAAAAGGCCCCAACAATGTGGTCCTCAGGACATTTGCTGGGTCAGGAGGGGGGGTATGTGCCCCCTCCCCTTATTTTTAAAATAAAACTCTTGGGATAGGATCTCGGGGGGGGAAAGGCATGGGTAGGGGGGCTGCACAACATCCTTCCTCTTAATTTAATAAAAAATAGCCTGATGGATGAGGTTCCCTGGCCCGTTCCTGGCTCGGGGGGACTATATCTCCCCTCCCATTATAAAAGCAAAATATGGGTGTCCTGGTGGGCACCAGGACACCCACAGTAAATTATTTTTTTAAAGAATTGAATACTAAATGAGTGGCAAGAGACGCTCAGTTATTATTTGCTGCTTCTTTCAAGATGCACCCATAATGCCCTGCAAGGGTTTTATTTTTTACATTTCTATGAGCTTGGTAGAGCCCGTAGAAAAGGAAAGTGCACCTCCAAGCCTTTTTTATGTTGCTGGGGGCTGCAGGGAGCCCTGAAGCCCCCCAGCGCCATTGATAAAAAAAACTGTGAATCTCCTAGGTCATTAAATCCGTGACCCCAGGAGAACTTACCACATTAATTTAAAGTCCTCCTAGCTGAAGCTCTTTGCTTTTCAGCTGGGGTGTAAGACCCTCTTGTGTTTGTTTTTATGATTGCATTTTCTGGACTGAAACATGTTAAAAGAAAAACTCAGAGATATGTCTGTTTTATTTTTATTAAATATATATATATATATGTCTCTGACCATTTGATTTTACATTTTTCACCCACAAAATGTAATAACAAATGCTATGTAAAATGAAAGGGTCACATAAATGTTTTTGTTATTTTATTAATTTTTTTTTGTAATAATCACTATTAATTAAAATGGTATTGTTTGAATTATTGAAATATACATTTGCTTAAAAATACTGATGATTTTTTTAGAAAGATGTTGTATCTGCTTTATATATATTGATTTGCTCACCCCTTGATGAAGCCATTTGGTGCACTTTTTATATTTTGGTGTTGCAGAAGGCTGTGCTTGGCACAGTTCGGGGGATTGGCCACAGGGTCTGGCCTTCGCCTGCGCTTCAGGGGGTTGGCTGCCCAGGCTGCCAACATCCCACCACACAGCTGAAGGGTGTGTTGGTGGGCCCTGCAGCCAAACCCCGCCACACATGGCCAAGGACCGTGGGAGCAGGGGATTGGCTTTATGTATGTGGTAAAATATTACTTTACATTAAAAAAACTAAATATTCATTTAACAAACTAAGGTTAAAAGTATGTTATAATTAGATGAAAATTTCAGTGACAACATAACATTTTAAACAAATACAAACACTGAAACTTACCAGTTATAGTTATCTGTAGTACCTATATCTTGTGCCATAAGGTAAATAGAACTTGTGCCCTTGCTGTGCACAGTTAAATGCCCCACATATTAAATGACTCATGACATGCTGTACAACACCATTGATAACATCACTGTAACATTTTCAATCACATTTATTATGACAAAACTGTGAATGGCAGGGCGTGAGGTATATTTACCTTAAGGCATGAGTTATATTTACTAGTGATAACTTATTTCTTACTTTACAACTTAAAAAACCTTAGTAATTCACTGAAAAAAACAAAAGCTAAAGGGGTGTTATATTTAGTTGAAAATGTCAGTTAAAACATAATCTTATGAAGAACACAACCACTAAAATTCACCAGTAATAGATATCCCAGGTAACTATAACTTGTGCCCTAAAGTAACTGTGATTCTCGCCCTTGCCATGCACTACTCATGACCTCACATATCACATCACTCATGATGTGTTCTATTACATAATTGATAACAAGACTGCAAAAACTGAAATTACATCACTTATGGCAACACTGTGCTTGGCGGGATCTTGGGAAGGCCGGAATCTCACCCCAAACTCTTTGTATCTAGTTGGTACCAGTGACATCCAGTGCTAAGAGGCTAACTAACCCTAGGCTGCCATGGTGTCATGGAAGTTATATCAACAGGATGAAAGGGGGTGACACATAGAACAGGAAGAAGAAAAAATGAAGGACAAACGTGAGAGCACTGTGAGATACGAAGAACATAAGAGAGAAAGATGGAAGAGAGGATGAAATGGATTATATTTTCATGAGCTCCTAATTGTAGGGTAGGCTGGGATGGTGACCAGTCTGCCTGGTGCCCCGGTAATTAGCATAGAGGGCAGTAAGATGGGGAGTGGGATGTTGGTGTTGTGAGGGGATCATAAAACGGGGAATTGGTGTGGGCTTAGCAACATCCAAAGATTCTTGAATCTGTCTAGCATGCCAGTGTGTCCCTTTGACATTTTTGTTTACAAAGTCTTCTTTGTATCACATGCGTGGAGCGTGGACAGATTTGTCTCAGTTTGAAGAGACTGAATTACCGGCAGCTACAGAGCTCTCCGGTTCCATTCATTTTTTTTTTTTATTTCTTGCACTTTTTTAATATGCTTTTATACTGCTGACACCACATATTCAGCCAACTGTTTAAAGTACAACATTTGGTCATTATTGTAACCGACAAACTGCATATTTATTTTGCTAAATGAAAGCTCCATCCAATTATCTCTGTGTTATATTGCCTGTTAGAAGCTGTGTGCTGAGCTGTCCTACAATTGTTGCACTTGCTCAATTTACTGTCCATAAATGCAGGCTCCTGCTGCGTTCCTTTCTCTCACGCCAAACTCTTGCCGTGCTCCTGCTGCTGGAGTCAGAGACAGACAGTCGTATTTATAGTCAGCACAGCATGAAGCAAGCAACACTATGCGCATTAGGGCCCATATGTATATTTTTTTAGCGCCGCATTTGCGCCGCTTTTTAATGTAAAAGCGGCACAAACTTACAAAATACAATTGTATTTTGTAAGTTTGCACCGCTTTTGCGTCAAAAAATGACACAAATGCGGCGCTAAAAAAGTATAAATATGGGCCTAGGGGCCAGATGTAGGTAGCCGTTTGCATGGTGCCTAACGCGATGCTCATTCCCAAATCGCAATTTGGGAATGCGACTCGCAAATAGGAAGGGGTGTTCCCTTCCTATTTGCAACTCGCATCGCAATTCAGAATTGCTTTGTGACCGCGAATGCGGTCGCAAAGCAACTCGCAGTTACCACCAGTGTCACACTGGTGGTAACTCATTCGCAAAAGTGAAGGGGTCCCTATGGGACCCCTTCCCCTTTGTGAATGTCGACAACAATATTTTTTCAGAGCAGAAATGGTTTCGGTATTTTTTTCATTTTGCAACTCGTTTTCCTTTAAGGAAAACGGGCTGCAAAATGAAAAAAAAAACTGCTTTATTTAAAAAGCAGTCACAGACATGGAGGTCTGCTGGCTTCAGCAGGCCACCATCCCTGTGAGTGCAGGGACTCGCTATGGGGTCGCAAAATGCGACCCACCTCATGAATATTGATGAGGTGGGTCTTTGCGACCCCATAGCGAGTCGCAGACGGTGTCTGAGACACCGTTCTGCATCCGGGATTGCGACTCGGAAATTGCGAGTCAGACAGACTTGCAATTTCCTAGTCGCAATCTCGGAGTTTCCTACATCTGGCCCTAAGTAACATACAATTTTTCCTATACAATTATTCACTGTTTTCCTTCTACATTGTTCGTCGGTAATCTGGAATTACCAGTGTGTCTTGGGAGCCCAGGGCCTAAGGAATCCTCTGGGCCACTCTTGCCATTGTAGTATGCATGCCCTGTTTCGGCAAGGGAATCATCATAGATTCTTCACAAGCCAGTGTGAGTGTTATTCCCACAAGCCAGCTTTGAAGGGTCACCAAGGGAACATAGACATCAACATGGTGGTACCTGCATTGAGATTCTGATCTCCACTATCACCCTTCCATGCTCTCAGTATAGTCTGCAAGGGCATCTACCAGTAGTGGTTACAGCAAGTTGATGGGATGGTAGAACAGTAATAAGGATTATTCAGTGTATTGGTTGGAACCATATTCTATACTAAGTACTATGCTTATATATCCCCCTGCTGATGGAAATGCCTACCTGTGCTGAGGTTTCTATCACATGTACTCTTGCAATCAAGGCCGGCCTTTCTTGAGACAGTGCCCAGGGGTGAAATTACATTTGCCCCCCTCCGGATCTTCCTCCTCCTGCACCCCTTCCCCATCCGCCCTCTCTTATTGGTGATCCTAGTTGAGTTAGGTTTGTGCTCACAGGTCATGTCCTGCTGAATATCTCAGAGCAGTGACATACCTGTGGACACACATGTGCCCCTTGTCCCCTCACCTGAATCATCTATACATTTGCTAAATTTGAGGGGAGAGTCCATGGGGCGAAGGTGAAAGGGAGAAGGAAGGGGGATTGGGGACAAAGGGAATCAGAGGCAGGCTAATGAAAGCAATGAAAATACAATAGTATAGACAGCCTAGAGACAATGAGCTTAGCCAACGGCCTGGAATAAAACCATTATTTAAGGTAACTTGGAAGTCAGTTACATGTGCACCCCTATAAACCTAGGTACCCTGGACTTGGGCCCAGCTTGCTCATGTGAAAAGATGGCCCTTCTTCCAATCTCCCATCTTATCCTATAGGGTAGAGTGATATTTTCAGTGCCAGTCTGCTTGGTAAAGGATTGCCTGGACCTGGACTTCCTGGAGACTAAACCCTCTTCGCATGGATCAAGCTGCCTCGTCCCATTTTGAACTGATTCAATGTGTTCTTACCTGATCCATTGTGACTTTTCCTCAAATGAAAATTGATAGGAGGAGGCACTCACACATCTGGAGGTACTCAACTGTGACACTGGACTGGCTTTAGGCAAGAAGTGTCTCAGTGCCAGAGGGCGATGACTATTGGGGTGGTGGAGTGTAAGGGGTTAACCAGAGTGTCCAAGATTATTATTAACAGAAGTTAAGAGGGTTAAATAAAGACCATTGTCAAGGGCTGGATGCAACAACGGTTTCTCTAGTTTCCTTCTTGATTGCACAAGAACATGTTGATTTCTCCCAATAGCCACAGAGCCACCCTGCACTTTAATACACACCATGAAAGAGGTCAAGGGTCTCCTTCAGAAAGTCTGAGTTACGAAAAAAGCCACAAGAGAAAGAAACAGCTTTGACAATCTTGATGGTTAGTGATTGCAGTTGAGAGGCATGACTAAGGTTAATAAACGAACCAAAACCAACTTGAATCAGGCTTGAGAAGGAGCTCAACATAATTCTTCTTGAGGGAAAAAAAAAACCTTGGGAAAAAATATCTTTCAGTGACATGAAATCCCTTACCCTACACCTAACAAAACAGGTGTTGTAGGAAATGTTTACATCAAATGTGCACAGTTACTCCAGAATTTGTTGCCACTGAGTGTAGGTATGGATTATGTGTTAAAAATCTTTTAGAAGGTTGGTGACTACCAGCAAAGTTACAACATTGTGTGTATTCACCAGGTTTCCAATCACCAGTTCCATTCCACTTTCTGGGAACACACGTTTCCCCGTGAACCCTTAACTTACATTTGCAGTTTGAAATACGTGTGATTATATGTTGGATGGGGAGAATACAATTTATTTCCAATGATGTTGGGTAATTGTGACCTTGGCAAATGTGGGTGACGTTCACCATCTTCGTCTGAGTTTGCCGAGGTAAAGTGTAAAGCATCTGCTCCCTGCAGTAGGATGTCTCAGGAGTGAGATATCATGAAGAAGATATCAGAGCTTCCTGCAACCCTCCTCTCGAAATCCAGCAAAGAGATGGAAGGATAGAGGGCAGGGTACTGTGTGGAGTGTGGCGTATTAAAGGAGTGCTTTCTGAAAGGAGAAGTGAAGAGCAGCAAAGGGATTGATGAAAGTCTAACAATGCTCTGCTAGGTAGACCACCTTGTGAGGATGGAGGAAGATGCAAACAGACTTGAAACGTTTACCAGGGGTAGGGAAGAATTGCTAAGCACCATTAGTCCATTTGCTGTTTTGTGTAGCCTCTTTTGTCAGTGGGCACCATTTCCTAATGCGTCAAAGGGCCAAACAGCCATTGTTCTTTTTTGTATACATTTGTAAAGCTGGTAAATTGAAAAAAAAAACTCGTCATCTAGTAGACGTTACACCGTCGCATAACTCAAGTTGCAATGTCTATCCGTGGGTGTAACCGCCATAGAGCTTGATTTGATAAACAAGGGTTGTCATTTGAACCAGAAAATGACTCTTTTTTGTGCAATTTTTTTTTTTACGTGTGCTAAACGAATGTAGATTGGGGAAAAAACCCTCTTTATTCCGTGCACAACCCAATGAAACAATGGGGGTCATTCTGACCCCGGCGGGCGGCATGCACATTGGCATGGGCACTGCAGGGGCCCCCAGGGCCCCACGACACCCCATACCGCCATCCTGTTCCTGGCGGCCGAAGCCACTAGGAACAGGATGGCGGTATGGGGGTCAGAATCCCCATGGCGGCGCAGCAAGCTGCGCCGCCATGGAGGATTCTACAGGGCAGCGGAAAACCGGCGGGAGACCGCCGGTTTTCCCTTTCTGGCCGCGGCTGAACCGCCGCGGTCAGAATACCCTGGGTAGCACCGCCAGCCTGTTGGCGGTGCTCCCGCCGACCCCGGCCCCGGCGAATCAGGCCCAATATCTTTTCCACAGATCTGAGAGTTTATACCGTGTTCATTTTCATTTGATTTTTGCCCATTCTTTCTGAATGGTCATTAGTTATCTTATGCTACTGTGAAATGCATACAATACAGGATGTAAGGCAGAAAATATTTTTCTGCTGCCTTCAAAAAGCTTCTTTACTTAAGCAGATGCATGTTGTCCTGAGATCTCAGGTTTTCTCAGGTGCAGTTGTCAGTCTTCCTCCAAATGTATCGTTATGTTTAGCTGGGATAGCCTGGTTAACCACGACCAACAGTTTGAACTTTTTTTTTTTTTTTTTTGTGTATTTGACCCTATAGGAGCATAGGACAGAAATACTTTGTGTACTGACGAGTTCTGCTCCCCCAGATGACAACACAGAAGTGTGAATAGTTCAAGAATAAAAACACTCCACCAACATTTTTCCGTATCTTTGCGTATTGTTTTGCGCAGTGTGTGTTATGTGATAATGAAATGTATTTATAGTATTATTAAGCAGTAAAGGAGCACACTGTAATGTATAATTTCCGGTGTTCATGTTTCATTGGCATCACTCGTCCTGTGGTGATGTTTCATTGGTGTCATGTCATTATGCCAACATTTCTGCACCTCTCATGGTGTGATGTTGTGGCCAGAAAGCCGCATTCCTTCTTTTTCACAATAAAGAAAATTGTAAGATATGTCCCATGTTTCCCATGGATCAGAATCCCTTTGATAAGGCATGGTCATGCGATTTTCTTTACACACAGGTGTTTTTTATGTTACATTTATATCTATGTAGTAATTTATACCTATTTTGTAACTGGAAACCAGTATCTTATTACACCAAAAGCAAAGGAACAGAGTTTGTGGTTCTGGCAAGCCGGGATAATAATTGCAACCCTAGAAATATTGTTTATTGGGAATTAATGGCCTCTAATGATGTGTTGTTCTCTTTTATGCAGACATTGTCATTCAGATTCTCATATGTTTGCTAAAATGTTTTTCATTCCGTTTTTCCACAGCTCAATTCCTATCATAAAAAGTAGGTAATCAGAAAACAAAGTCAACATCTGAAGCGTACTCACTTCTCTCAAAAGTATGTATTTTCTGTAACTTATAAATGCTAAGGATGTAGTTTGAATTAACCAACAAACAGTAGAATGGGGTATTTAGAGACACATCTATAGCAAATCAGATAAACCTGGAATCCCCCTCTCCTGCACGTCTCACACAGGACTTCCCAAACCCTTTTTTACCCAGACATTCTGAAATTCGCACTCTCCCTCATACTAATCTACATCATGTATCCATGCTTCACTGTCCCCTTTCCTCACTGGCTCTAAATGACCTTATTTTTCCATTGAGCATACTCCAACTCGGCACTTTCTCCAGTGCATACACATCCAACAACTGACCCAGCACCATCACTGCATCCTCTCACAGCCATCTTCTTTTCTTCCTCCTCTGTCCTTGCTCCGTACTTCCTATTCCTCATATCTCACTCCTTCTGCCTTCCCTTTCTCTTCCCATTCCTCAGCAATGTCTCACTTCAATTTCAGCCTATAAATCCCTTCTTCATAGGGCCTCATCATAGCCTTTAACAATCCCTCTTATCCACACATCCACTTATGTCGTTATCATTAATAAAGCCTTCTCAGCCAAAACGTCCCATCTGCTTATGACTCTCCTGTAAGTAAGGCAATTCCTTATCCCATCCAGCTCCAACATTTTCAATCTGACTTTTCCACAATGGCACCTTTGATTTACTGCTTTCATTTTCAATCTGCTAAATATCCAGAAGCTATTTACTCTATGTTGAGTCCTCTGGACCACCCAAATCTGCCCGAGGATCCTGTCAGTCCACTGGTGGAGCTTCACGATCTGTTTTCAAATTCCTTCTTAGACCGTAGAGGAACAGACTCCCTTACATACAAAACATTGAATAATAACATGCCAGATAAGTTAGGCAGATTGAGACAGAAATGGGTATGCAATGTGGGGGATATGGAGGACATAGATTGGGAGACACCCTGATGCACAAGAGAGAGGTGGCAATAAAGTCACGAAGACGATTGATTCAATACAGGATGCTTCACAGGGTCTACTACAATAGATCGAGACTTCATAGTATGGGTAGGACAACGTCCCTGAACTGTCTGAGATGCAAGGACGAGGTAGGATCTTTCCTCCACACACTAAGGGAGTGCTCACTAATCCATGACTACTGGAAGGGGGTAATTGGGGGACTCAGTGATGTACTTGAGGAACACATCCCACTTGAGCAAATGTTCATCCTTTTGGGGGATCCCTAATGATATGGACCTTCCACGGGCCAAATTAATTTACTGTGTCCTAGGTCTGATGATGGCAAAGAGGGATATAGCCAAGTACTGGGGGTAGGTGAGTGCCGACGACATAGGAATAGAGATGAGGCATGGATATTTACATGGCGGCAGAAAAATACATTATGCCAATAGTCTGCCCCCAAAAGTTTCACAAGGTTTGGTTTGGTTGGATCCGGCAGGCACTTGAGTTGTTGGGAGAAGGTGTGGGACAGTAAAAAGAGGCATTTGTTGCTCAACTGGAGAACCTATGGGTGATTAGCCGCCCTTTACAAGTCCTGGTTGTGAGAAAGTAGCCTCTTTCTAGCCTTGTTACCCCCACTTTTGGCCTGTTTGTGAGTGTATGTCAGGGTGTTTTCACTGTCTCACTGGGATCCTGCTAGCCAGGGCCCAGTGCTCATAGTGAAAACCCTATGTTTTCAGTATGTTTGTTATGTGTCACTGGGACCCTGCTAGTCAGGACCCCAGTGCTCATAAGTTTGTGGCCTATATGTATGTGTTCCCTGTGTGGTGCCTAACTGTCTCACTGAGGCTCTGCTAACCAGAACCTCAGTGGTTATGCTCTCTCATTTCTTTCAAATTGTCACTAACAGGCTAGTGACCAATTTTACCAATTTACATTGGCTTACTGGAACACCCTTATAATTCCCTAGTATATGGTACTGAGGTACCCAGGGAATTGGGGTTCCAGGAGATCCCTATGGGCTGCAGCATTTCTTTTGCCACCCATAGGGAGCTCTGACAATTCTTACACAGGCCTGCCACTGCAGCCTGAGTGAAATAACGTCCACGTTATTTCACAGCCATTTTACACTGCACTTAAGTAACTTATAAGTCACCTATATGTCTAACCTTTACCTGGTAAAGGTTAGGTGCAAAGTTACTTAGTGTGAGGGCACCCTGGCACTAGCCAAGGTGCCCCCACATTGTTCAGAGCCAATTCCCTGAACTTTGTGAGTGCGGGGACACCATTACACGCATGCACTACATATAGGTCACTACCTATATGTAGCTTCACAATGGTAACTCCGAATATGGCCATGTAACATGTCTATGATCATGGAATTGCCCCCTCTATGCCATCCTGGCATAGTTGGCACAATCCCATGATCCCAGTGGTCTGTAGCACAGACCCTGGTACTGCCAAACTGCCCTTCCTGGGGTTTCACTGCAGCTGCTGCTGCTGCCAGCCTCTCAGACAGGCAGCTGCCCTCCTGGGGTCCAGCCAGGCCTGGCCCAGGATGGCAGAACAAAGGACTTCCTCTGAGAGAGGGTGTGACACCCTCTCCCTTTGGAAAATGGTGTGAAGGCAGGGGAGGAGTAGCCTCCCCCAGCCTCTGGAAATGCTTTGTTGGGCACAGAGGTGCCCAATTCTGCATAAGCCAGTCTACACCGGTTCAGGGGACCCCTTAGCCCTGCTCTGGCGCGAAACTGGACAAAGGAAAGGGGAGTGACCACTCCCCTGACCTGCACCTCCCCTGGGAGGTGTCCAGAGCTCCTCCAGTGTGCTCCAGACCTCTGCCATCTTGGAAACAGAGGTGCTGCTGGCACACTGGACTGCTCTGAGTGGCCAGTGCCACCAGGTGACGTCAGAGACTCCTTGTGATAGGCTCCTTCAGGTGTTGCTAGCCTATCCTCTCTCCTAAGTAGCCAAACCCTCTTTTCTGGCTATTTAGGGTCTCTGTCTCTGGGGAAACTTTAGATAACGAATGCAAGAGCTCATCCGAGTTCCTCTGCATCTCTCTCTTCACCTTCTGCCAAGGAATCGACTGCTGACCGCGCTGGAAGCCTGCAAACCTGCAACATAGTAGCAAAGACGACTACTGCAACTCTGTAACGCTGATCCTGCCGCCTTCTCGACTGTTTTCCTGCTTGTGCATGCTGTGGGGGTAGTCTGCCTCCTCTCTGCACCAGAGGCTCCGAAGAAATCTCCCGTGGGTCGACGGAATCTTCCCCCTGCAACCGCAGGCACCAAAAAGCTGCATTACCGGTCCCTTGGGTCTCCTCTCAGCATGACGAGCGAGGTCCCTCGAATCCAGCGACTCTGTCCAAGTGACCCCCACAGTCCAGTGACTCTTCAGTCCAAGTTTGGTGGAGGTAAGTCCTTGCCTCACCTCGCTGGGCTGCATTGCTGGGAACCGCGACTTTTGCAGCTACTCCGGCCCCTGTGCACTTCCAGCGGAAATCCTTTGTGCACAGCCAAGCCTGGGTCCACGGCACTCTAACCTGCATTGCACGACTTTCTAAGTTGGTCTCCGGCGACGTGGGACTCCTTTGTGCAACTTCGGCGAGCACCATTTCACGCATCCTCGTAGTGCCTGTTTCTGGCACTTCTTCGGGTGCTACTGGCTTTAGAGAGGGCTCCTTATCTTGCTCGACGTCCCCTCTCTCGGCTGGTCCAATTTGCGACCTCCTGGTCCCTCCTGGGCCTCAGCAGCGTCCAAAAACGCTAACCGCACGATTTGCAGCTAGCAAGGCTTGTTGGCGTTCTTTCAGCAGGAAAACATTCCTGCACGACTCTCCACGGCGAGAGGGATCCGTCCACCAAAAGGGAAGTCTCTAGCCCTTTTCGTTCCTGCAGAAACCTCAGCTTCTTCTGTCCTGTAGAAGCTTCTTTGCACCCGCAGCTGGCATTTCCTGGGCATCTGCCCATCTCCGACTTGCTTGTGACTTTTGGACTTGGTCCCCTTGTTCCACAGGTACCCTAGATTGGAAATCCACAGTTGTTGCATTGCTGGTTTGTGTCTTTCCTGCATTATTCCTCTAACACGACTTCTTTGTCCTTAGGGGAACTTTAGTGCACTTTGCACTCACTTTTCAGGGTCTTGGGGAGGGTTATTTTTCTAACTCTCACTATTTTCTAATAGTCCCAGCGACCCTCTACAAGGTCACATAGGTTTGGGGTCCATTTGTGGTTCGCATTCCACTTATGGAGTATATGGTTTGTGTTGCCCCTATCCCTATGTTTCCCCATTGCATCCTATTGTAACTATACATTGTTTGCACTGTTTTCTAAGACTATACTGCATATTTTTGCTATTGTGTATATATATCTTGTGTATATTTGCTATCCTCTCACTGAGGGTACACTCTAAGATACTTTGGCATATTGTCATAAAAGTAAAGTACCTTTATTTTTAGTATAACTGTGTATTGTGTTTTCTTATGATATTGTGCATATGACACTAAGTGGTACTGTAGTAGCTTCACACGTCTCCTAGTTCAGCCTAAGCTGCTCTGCTAAGCTACCATTATCTATCAGCCTAAGCTGCTAGACACCCTATACACTAATAAGGGATAACTGGGCCTGGTGCAAGGTGCAAGTACCCCTTGGTACTCACTACAAGCCAGTCCAGCCTCCTACATTGGTTGTGCAGCGGTGGGATAAGTGCTTTGAGACTACTTACCACTCTTGTCATTGTACTTTTCATAAGAGAAAAATATACAAAACAAGGTCAGTGTATATACACATAGCCAAAAAGTTTTGCATTTCCTCTTTTCACTCTTTTCTAAGTGCTGAAAAGTACTTCTAACTTTCTAAAAAGTTCTAAAAAGTTTTAAAAGTTTTTTTTCTCTGTCTTTCTAAAAGCTCTGACAAACTTTTTATCTTTTACTATCACTTAAACTCTCTCTAAAAATGTCTGGCACAGGCCAAAATGTTGATCTGTCCAAACTTGCATATGATCACCTTAGCTGGAAAGGAGCAAGGAGTCTCTGCATAGAGAGAGGTTTGAGTGTAGGGAAGAATCCTTCCTTAGAACTGTTAATTAACATGCTTAGAGTACAGGATAAGGCCATAAGTGCCCAATCTGTTGAAAAAGTAGCTAATGGTTCTCAATCTGATCCAGGGACTCCCCCAGGAAAAGATTCAGGAAAGAAACTTCTCAGCCTGCCCAATTCTAGACAGTCTAGCATAGTTGGTAATGATGATGAGCCACACCATATAAATAGTGTTGTCTCACATCATTTATTCTCACCATACTGATGGTGTGCTCTCACATTATACTGTTAGCCAAGCTGTTAGGGTGCCCTCTGTAAGGGACAGGTCTCCTTCTGTTCATTCCCATCAAACCTCTGTATCTAGAAATGTCCCTCCCACCCACCCTGATGACAGATTGTTAGAAAGGGAACTCAATAGATTGAGAGTGGAACAAACCAGACTGAAGCTTAAAAAGCAACAGCTGGATTTGGATAGACAGTCTTTAGAATTAGAGAAGGAAAGACAGAAGTTGGGTTTAGAAACCCATGGTGGCAGCAGCAGTATTCCCCATAGTCATCCTGCAAAAGAGCATGATTCCAGGAATCTGCACAAGATAGTTCCCCCTTACAAGGAGGGGGATGACATTAACAAGTGGTTTGCTGCACTTGAGAGGGCCTGTGTTGTACAAGATGTCCCTCAAAGGCAGTGGGCTGCTATCCTATGGCTATCATTTAGTGGAAAAGGTAGGGATAGGCTCCTTACTGTGAAAGAAAATGATGCTAATAATTTCCAAGTTCTTAAGAATGCACTCCTGGATGGTTATGGCTTAACCACTGAACAATACAGGATAAAGTTCAGAGAGACCAAAAAGGAGTCTTCACAAGACTGGGTTGATTTCATTGACCATTCAGTGAAGGCCTTGGAGGGGTGGTTACATGGCAGTAAAGTCACTGATTATGAAAGCCTGTATAACACAATCTTGAGAGAGCATATACTTAATAATTGTGTGTCTGATTTGTTGCACCAGTACCTGGTAGACTCTGATCTGACCTCTCCCCAAGAATTGGGAAAGAAGGCAGACAAATGGGTCAGAACAAGGGTGAACAGAAAAGTTCATACAGGGGGTGACAAAGATGGCAATAAGAAGAAAGATGGTGAAAAATCTCAAGATAAGCATGGGGATAAGGGTAAAACCAAAGATCCCACTTCAAATCTTAAACACTCTTCAGAGGGTGGGGATAAAACTAATTCTTCTTCTTCTTCTCAACCCACACACATTAAAAAGCCTTGGTGCTTTGTGTGTAAAAACAGAGGCCATAGGCCAGGGGATAAGTCCTGTCCAGGTAAACCCCCTGAGCCTACCACCACTAATACATCAAGCTCTAGTACCCCTAGCAGTAGTGGTACTAGTGGTGGGACTGCTGGCAACAGTCAAGTTAAGGGTGTAGTTGGGTTCACTTATGGGTCCATCATAGAAACTGGGGTAGTCAGTCCCAAGACAGTTTCTGTCACACCTAGTGGCATTGGCCTTGCCACACTGGCTGCTTGTCCCCTTACAATGGATAAGTACAGGCAGACAGTTTCAATAAATGGTGTTGAGGCCTTGGCCTACAGGGACACAGGTGCCAGTATCACTTTGGTGACTGAAAACCTAGTGGCTCCTGAACAACACATCATTGGACAACAGTATAAAATTATTGATGTCCATAACTCCACTAAGTTTCTTCCCTTAGCTATAATTCAGTTTAGTTGGGGTGGAGTTACTGGCCCTAAGCAGGTGGTGGTATCACCTAGCTTACCTGTAGACTGTCTCTTAGGTAATGACCTAGAGGCCTCAGGTTGGGCTGATGTAGAGTTTTATGCCTATGCAGCCATGCTGGGCATCCCTGAGGAATTGTTCCCTCTCATTTCTACTGAAATGAAAAAGCAAAGGAGAGAAGGCCTGAAAACTCAGGATCCCTCTCCATCAACAGGTAAAAAGGGTATCACAGTATCCCCTAACCACCCTGCCATTCAGGATACCATTCCTGTGGTGGGAGAAACCTCTCCTGGGGTGGCACCTGTTCCAAGGGAATCATCAGCTGGCAAAGCTGTACTCCCTGAGGTAGAAGTACCTCTCTGTGGGATAACTAACATTGGTGACAAAAAGAGCACCATTTTAGTTAACATGGAGCATCCCTCCAACCCTCCCAGAGAAACTTTAGTGCAGAAACCCTGCACTGCCTCACAACACTTAGTACAGTATCCCTGCCCTAGTGTGGAGCTCATAGGACAGCATCCCTGCCCTGCTCCAACACAAGAGAAACAGCATCCCTGTTCTCTCTTCCAGCCATATGGACAAAGGTTTTGCCCAGCCATGGCTTTTCTGAGACAGCATCCCTGTCTGGCATTTCCATCACTACAAATAGGTTCAATGGACAATTCCCACTGCTCTAAACTAAAACTTACTGATAGAAACTCTGAAAATACATCTTCACATTGTTGCTTAACTAAAAAACTTCAAACAGGGTGGTTTACATCCCCACAGGGAAGTAACCATATAGTGGATGATAAAGGGAGTAACCAGTCTATTGCAGAGCTACTCTCTACTTATCACCACTTAGACAATAAAGTCTCAACTGGCCAAGGTTAGCCTTATTGTCCTTCGTTTGGGGGGGGGTTGTGTGAGAAAGTAGCCTCTTTCTAGCCTTGTTACCCCCACTTTTGGCCTGTTTGTGAGTGTATGTCAGGGTGTTTTCACTGTCTCACTGGGATCCTGCTAGCCAGGGCCCAGTGCTCATAGTGAAAACCCTATGTTTTCAGTATGTTTGTTATGTGTCACTGGGACCCTGCTAGTCAGGACCCCAGTGCTCATAAGTTTGTGGCCTATATGTATGTGTTCCCTGTGTGGTGCCTAACTGTCTCACTGAGGCTCTGCTAACCAGAACCTCAGTGGTTATGCTCTCTCATTTCTTTCAAATTGTCACTAACAGGCTAGTGACCAATTTTACCAATTTACATTGGCTTACTGGAACACCCTTATAATTCCCTAGTATATGGTACTGAGGTACCCAGGGTATTGGGGTTCCAGGAGATCCCTATGGGCTGCAGCATTTCTTTTGCCACCCATAGGGAGCTCTGACAATTCTTACACAGGCCTGCCACTGCAGCCTGAGTGAAATAACGTCCACGTTATTTCACAGCCATTTTACACTGCACTTAAGTAACTTATAAGTCACCTATATGTCTAACCTTTACCTGGTAACGGTTAGGTGCAAAGTTACTTAGTGTGAGGGCACCCTGGCACTAGCCAAGGTGCCCCCACATTGTTCAGAGCCAATTCCCTGAACTTTGTGAGTGCGGGGACACCATTACACGCGTGCACTACATATAGGTCACTACCTATATGTAGCTTCACAATGGTAACTCCGAATATGGCCATGTAACATGTCTATGATCATGGAATTGCCCCCTCTATGCCATCCTGGCATAGTTGGCACAATCCCATGATCCCAGTGGTCTGTAGCACAGACCCTGGTACTGCCAAACTGCCCTTCCTGGGGTTTCACTGCAGCTGCTGCTGCTGCCAGCCCCTCAGACAGGCAGCTGCCCTCCTGGGGTCCAGCCAGGCCTGGCCCAGGATGGCAGAACAAAGGACTTCCTCTGAGAGAGGGTGTGACACCCTCTCCCTTTGGAAAATGGTGTGAAGGCAGGGGAGGAGTAGCCTCCCCCAGCCTCTGGAAATGCTTTGTTGGGCACAGAGGTGCCCAATTCTGCATAAGCCAGTCTACACCGGTTCAGGGGACCCCTTAGCCCTGCTCTGGCGCGAAACTGGACAAAGGAAAGGGGAGTGACCACTCCCCTGACCTGCACCTCCCCTGGGAGGTGTCCAGAGCTCCTCCAGTGTGCTCCAGACCTCTGCCATCTTGGAAACAGAGGTGCTGCTGGCACACTGGACTGCTCTGAGTGGCCAGTGCCACCAGGTGACATCAGAGACTCCTTGTGATAGGCTCCTTCAGGTGTTGCTAGCCTATCCTCTCTCCTAAGTAGCCAAACCCTCTTTTCTGGCTATTTAGGGTCTCTGTCTCTGGGGAAACTTTAGATAACGAATGCAAGAGCTCATCCGAGTTCCTCTGCATCTCTCTCTTCACCTTCTGCCAAGGAATCGACTGCTGACCGCGCTGGAAGCCTGCAAACCTGCAACATAGTAGCAAAGACGACTACTGCAACTCTGTAACGCTTATCCTGCCGCCTTCTCGACTGTTTTCCTGCTTGTGCATGCTGTGGGGGTAGTCTGCCTCCTCTCTGCACCAGAGGCTCCGAAGAAATCTCCCGTGGGTCGACGGAATCTTCCCCCTGCAACCGCAGGCACCAAAAAGCTGCATTACCGGTCCCTTGGGTCTCCTCTCAGCACGACGAGCGAGGTCCCTCGAATCCAGCGACTCTGTCCAAGTGACCCCCACAGTCCAGTGACTCTTCAGTCCAAGTTTGGTGGAGGTAAGTCCTTGCCTCACCTCGCTGGGCTGCATTGCTGGGAACTGCGACTTTTGCAGCTACTCCGGCCCCTGTGCACTTCCGGCAGAAATCCTTTGTGCACAGCCAAGCCTGGGTCCACGGCACTCTAACCAGCATTGCACAACTTTCTAAGTTGGTCTCCGGCGACGTGGGACTCCTTTGTGCAACTTCGGCGAGCACTGTTTCATGCATCCTTGTAGTGCCTGTTTCTGGCACTTCTCCGGGTGCTACCGGCTTCAGAGAGGGCTCCTTGTCTTGCTCGACGTCCCTTCTCTCTGCTGGTCCAATTTGCGACCTCCTGGTTCCTTCTGGGCCTCAGCAGCGTCCAAAAACGCTAACTGCACGATTTGCAGCTAGCAAGGCTTGTTGGCGTTCTTTTGGCGGGAAAACACTTTTGCACGACTCTCCACGGCGAGAGGGATCCGTCCACCAAAGGGGAAGTCTCTAGCCCTTTTCGTTCCTGCAGAAACCTCAGCTTCTTCTGTCCAGTAGAAGCTTCTTTGCACCCGCAGCTGGCATTTCCTGGGCATCTGCCCATCTCCGACTTGCTTGTGACTTTTGGACTTGGTCCCCTTGTTCCACAGGTACCCTAGATTGGAAATCCACAGTTGTTGCATTGCTGGTTTGTGTCTTTCCTGCATTATTCCTCTAACACGACTTCTTTGTCCCTAGGGGAACTTTAGTGCACTTTGCACTCACTTTTCAGGGTCTTGGGGAGGGTTATTTTTCTAACTCTCACTATTTTCTAATAGTCCCAGCGACCCTCTACAAGGTCACATAGGTTTGGGGTCCATTCGTGGTTCGCATTCCACTTTTGGAGTATATGGTTTGTGTTGCCCCTATCCCTATGTTTCCCCATTGCATCCTATTGTAACTATACATTGTTTGCACTGTTTTCTAAGACTATACTGCATATTTTTGCTATTGTGTATATATATCTTGTGTATATTTGCTATCCTCTCACTGAGGGTACACTCTAAGATACTTTGGCATATTGTCATAAAAATAAAGTACCTTTATTTTTAGTATAACTGTGTATTGTGTTTTCTTATGATATTGTGCATATGACACTAAGTGGTACTGTAGTAGCTTCACACGTCTCCTAGTTCAGCCTAAGCTGCTCTGCTAAGCTACCATTATCTATCAGCCTAAGCTGCTAGACACCCTATACACTAATAAGGGATAACTGGGCCTGGTGCAAGGTGCAAGTACCCCTTGGTACTCACTACAAGCCAGTCCAGCCTCCTACACTGGTTGATTGACTAACATGTCCTCAACAGCAGGTGTCCTCCTGGGTGTACCTGTGATATGTGTATCTGGAATTCTGCTTTGGGCTTATTTATTTCTTGTATTCTTGTAATGTACTAGCTGAATGACGTATCGAAGAGAGGAGGTAGGGGGAGGGTGGTTTGGTTCTCAAAGTTTTATTTTATTTCTGGATGCAAATCCGGTGTCCTTTATGTTTAAGTTTTGCTTGTTTCATGAAATCAATAAAAATATTTAAATATTTAAAAGCAATCCTTCTCAGATTCCTTCACACAGACCTAGAGGCCTACTTCCTCCACTTTCCCCTTTTGCTGTTGCCCTCCTGGCCATATCCATATTAGCAAAACCACCTAGCATCCTGCATCCATATTCCAACCTCGCCCCCATCCTGCATCCTCTTTAGCACACAACCAATCAGTAAAGTCATTAATACATGTTTCTCCTTATTGCCGACTGTTACTTACACATTATCTTCATTGTAGAAATATGGTTGGGCCACGATGTTTCATCCATCCTCTATAAGACTGCATGTCAGATGATCTACACACAGAACTGGACAAGATTATGAAGGAGGAACCACCGTCTACATGAAGACCTTTGCCATCATAGGCTTTCCACAGTTCTCAGATGCAGAATATGAGCGGCTACTAGAAGATTCTTATTCTTACTGATCTACAGACTTCAACCACCTAACTTAGCCTATGGACAAGACTTTCAGGCTTGATATCAAGCGTCACCATATAACACCAACAATCTAGGTCTTAAAGACTACAGCACTTGCTTTAATAAGTCTGATGAACCCAAACAAAATCCCTACTCTTAACCCTAGAAGCACTGAACCTGCCCAAACTCACAGTTTGACACTCCTGTCAGACGCACCCTGAATGCCATCTTTGCCATGACTACAATTAAAACTGAAAGATCACCATCTCCATCCTCCTGTGGCACAAATATCCTGAGTTGCAAACTCACTCTCTCTCATATTCAAACATCAAAAAGAACAAGAGACACTGGAAGAATATTGACTTATTGATTTAGTTGCTATCGTCAAAGACACCATTTTCAAAAAATCTGTCACTACAATGAAGTGTTTAACTAATGCCTCAGTGCAGCCTCAATGTTCTTATCCCTACCAAACCAGCAAGAACCACCAGAAGACAGGACAGCTTTGTCTGTTCACCAAAAGCTCAAGCAAATGAAAGCAAACATTGGAGCATTGGATAGGCAATGACATAAAAGGTACGATGAAGCTGCTATGCTGTGCCTCAGCCATTGCTTTGGGTATACAAAGCCACCTCAGAAAACTGATGATAAAGTACTTTTGAGCATGCTCCAGTGAATCCTCTTGTCCGTCAAGGAATGGCGCAAAATCATAATTGAATTTTGAAAGCTTGAGACAACCACCATGGAAATCACATACTTGTAAGCCCTCTTTGACACTCCAGCAAGAGACTTTTTTCAAACCCCCAACCTAGAACCATACACATGCAACTTGTACCTCGCCCTGATATTCCAAATTGCATGACTGACCGTCACAATATTGACACAAATATCTGTGTCTTCAGACATCTAACAGCAGAAGAATTGAAAAACCTTGCCTCAAATCTGGCTCACCTTGTGCCACTGTCACCTGAACTTTCTCAAGGTTAACAAGACAGCCTACAAAAATTTCTCTTGAAAGACAAGGACTTGATCATTCGGACCTCACTAGCTTTAGATCAATTGCTAAGGGACATTTCTTAAGCAAGCTGATCGAGAGAGCATTTTTTAAATAACTATCAAAACATTTTTAAGACAATAACATATTCTGTGATGCCCACATGGGTTTTGCCCTGGTTGTTGCACCAAGGCATTACCGATTGCCATTTGAGATGACCTCTTATCAGCATTTCATTATATTAGGGTGGTAGCACTCCACCTAAAAGGTAACATAGTGCTAAGAGACAGGAGATCACACTACCCAGTTTAAAAAAACATCAAGGCTCAGGAAAGTAGTCCATAAACTTAATGTACAGTTAAGGGCTATATAATCAAGTTTTCACATACTTGACCTCAAAGTCCCATATGACACTGTCCATTATCCTCCCAACTATGCGGACTAAAGAAACTTGGAACCCAATGACTATATTCAGTAGTATCTCTTCTTTCTTTGCACAGAGAATGCATAAAAACACCTTCACATATTTTGAATCATCACCATTCAACCTAAGATGAATGTTGAGATTCAACTATCATGCCATATCCTTTTATGTTTATCTGACACTCCTTCTGGATATCATCAAATGTATTACCTTCTTCTAATACAATTTGCTTGTGACTTCCAGATCCTGAAGATTGAAAAACTTCAGACATAGACAACTGTGCCATTGTCCCTTGACTACTAACAGCTGGGAATGCTATAACCTGCAACCGCCTGCAATTCAAGACAAGTCTATTCCCTCCAAACAAATTTGTATATGAAGCTCTCACTAACACCTTAGCTAGAGAAGATAATTAACCTCTCTTCAAATTCTCAAGTTCCTGAGATGCATTTTCTTTTCTGTAGTTTACACAATGGGCTACACCACCACTGGCAAAAATGCTAATGGTTCATATTCTGTAACTTATTGAGGGCAACACAATCAGCCTTGATATTAAAAGTCAAAAGGAACATAAAAAAAAAGGGAGGAAATGTCAGATAACTCAGATAACCACTAATTAGTCCATGGAAGGAAAGCGTTTTGCTTTGTCACAACATGCATCCTTGTGTTCTAACTGTAACAGCAGTGGACAAAAGGAGACTGCTCAAACGGGCAAGAAGCAATATTTCAGTCTAACCGAGAACAAAGTAAGGTTAGCATAAGTTGGAGAATGGATTTAGGTCATACTGCATGAACAAGAAGAATTACTGATGATTTTCTGTTAGTCTGTCCAAGCTCAAAATTAATAAGGGTCAGAAGTCTAAATGCAATTATGTTATCATCAATCAGAAGAATATCAGAAATGATGATCTATTGCCTAGGTGACCAGCTCCCTGATCGCATGGTTAACATGGAAGCTTCCTTGGTGAATCCTGGAAACTAAGAAAGAAGAGGCACAACCAAATGATAGCTACTAGCTACTGGTGGATAGGCACAATCTGTGCACTTAGCCATAAAAGTAATCTGATGGGATATTTTGAGTAAAATTGGGCAGCATCGAATGGTGATCAGAATCCATGGGGATGACTATAAAGTATATGATAACGATTATACCTTCACCGTGGACTTCGAAAATGGAGACAGAATAGCAGATGTGAATGTTTATATCTTTTTCTCTTTCTTTATTTTTGACGGTTTGTAATATGCTTTTTAAGGATGAGCTTTCCGAAAAGGCTGAACTTACATAAGTAAATATATTTATATTGCTAACTGAGGTTTTCAGCTTTTTTCTATACATGCTCAATTTGGGCAACAACAGAACTGCATACACCTTATTGCATTTACGAACATAGGCCCACATCATGTTAGCTCTTCAGTGGATCCTTCTGTCAATAGGCATCTCCTTCATAGGTCTCTGCATTGTGCATCAGTGTATTCACATTGTAGACCTGAACATACTTGTATTGTTTTTAACTAATAAATTAAAGTTGTTGAGACGCAGGATCAATCCTTGTGAATCTCAATACGTGGGAACCCTAAGACAGTAAAAAAAAACCTTCACAGGACAAATTCAAAGTCAAAACCATACAAGTTTTTTCAAATTTAAGAATCATTACATGTGGCAAAAGGTGGCTAGACATATTCAAATCAGCATCAATACTGCATCAAATAATGCAAACTGTAAGAGGCAACAACATAAGGTCCCCTCAAAAGCAATTAAATAGCCAGAACCAATATATAGTCCAGCAAAGGACTAGCATAATTAGGCTCAGTTCAAACATCTAAGAAAGTCTAAATATAAATCATTAGATCGACTAACATGATGTCTGCACTGTTTAAAAAGCAAGAAAAGCCTGAGTATTAATCACATAGATGGAGCAGTGTGCAGCTTGCAAAAAACACAGGGTGATGGAAGGAATGCTTGAATCAATCCTAGCCATGGGCAATCACTTAAGGCCACATTCATGGCTTGTTCCTGACTGAAGTAGCTTAGAGCGCAAAAAACTAAAATAATGGAATGGATTGTGGCCCAGAATATTTATCCATGTCTGAAAGTAGTTCAAGAATTCCATCCATCACTTTTTTGTTAACCTCAGTGCGGTGCCATAAGTGCAAAAGGTGTGCCAAGACTAGGGTCCCATGCTCAGTGTGCTGTAGAAGTCAAGCTGCACCCTACTCATAAGGCCCAAATAAGCTGAAAACAGTCTGTGGTTGCTGGTGTTCATGCTCCTAGGGGATTTGGCCTGGCAGTTCAGGCTGGATTGTTTTTATTGGAGCAGGGCCAAGGCTGATTTGCATATGGCTGTCTCCTACTTTATATGGCAAAAATGATGGATTGAATTGTAGCTCAGAGTAATTACCAGTGGCTGGGATTAATTAACGAAACATAACGTGTATTTGTAAAGTGCATGTATCCTCCGAGGGCATCAACAGATGTTTATTGTTATCCAACTCTATGGTATTCATTTTATCGACCTCAGAAGGATGAAAGGCTGAGTGGACCTGAACCTGTGACCATGAGATAAAACACAGGCCCCTACATTGGATGCATTAGTCCACTAAGTCACCAGACCCAGCTTATTAATTAAACTACAACAAACAACAAAGTGATCGTTGCAATGCTTAAACTAATCTCGGTCTGGGGATTGCTCAGGGTCACATCCACTTCATTGTTTTTTTTGGCCACCATGCCACCCTAGACAGTGGCACATAGTATGCAAATTAGTGTTCATCCTCATGGGAACAGTCTGCCCTGAACTGAAAAAACAGGCACCCTCCAAATGGGAACACAAGCATTTCCAGACCAGTTTCATCCTATCTACGCCTTGTCAGTAGGTTTCAGATTCAGTCCTATGGCAGTCCTATGGTCTTCAGACCACCAGGGCCGTGGTGGTGGTTGGACCGCTACCAATGTGGCGGTCCAGGGCCACATTACAACCCTGGCGGTTGCACCACGGTCGGACCGCCAGCACCGCCAGATGACGACATACCGTTGGTTTGGCGGTCCAGATCCGCCAGGGCAGCGCTGCTGGGGATTACAAGACTCCTCTCCACCAGCTTTTACATGGCAGTAGCACCGCCATGTAAAGGCTGGCAGAGACGAGGTGCAGGGGTCCCATAGGGGCCCATACACTTGGCATGGGCAATGCAGGCACCCCATGGCCAGCCCCGTTGTGCTTTTCACTGTCTGCTTTGCAGGCAGGTAAAAGCGCAAGAGGTGCTGTGCACCATACGCACCACAACATTGCCGCCAGCTCAATTATGGGCCAGCGGGTGGAAACTCTGTTTCCGCCTGCAGACCAGCAGAAAACTCTTAACAGGGGCCGTGGGAAGGTCACTGCACTGGCGCTAACCCGACTGCGGGAGTTTGGCGGGCAGCCTTTTCCACCTGCCAAACTCATGAGGGTCTGTGTGTATGACTAATATGTAAAAGAATGTACTAATAAATAATAACTCTATTACCCATTTAAACCTCTGTGATAGAAGCATGCCTATATGGATTATATGAACTCTGCTGTAGCTTTTTGCAACAAGGGTGGTCCTGAGTTATGAGTGGAAGCATTAAATTAGCACATAGTTATTTAGCGCGGGTCCCCATCAGTTCAGAACGGTACAGTGCACCTGTGGTGTGTTTGCATAAATTATTGAATAAAAAAATATTGTAAAAAACATTGGGGGTCATTACAACCCTGGGGGACGGTGTTAAAGCTGTGGAAATACCGCAAACAGTCCGGCGGACAAAAAAAGGGAATTATGACCCTGGCGGAAACCGCCAACAAAGATAGCCACTTTAACACACCGCCCGCCATGGCGGTGCAAACAAGCAGATCGGCGGTCACCGCCAACAGACAGGCGGAAGACAATGTACCGCCCACAGTATTACAACCCGCCAATCCGCCACCTTTTCCGGGGCGGATTCACCGTGGATAAAAACACGGCGGAAACAGCTTTTGCTATGGGAAAACGCTCACCTGAACACATCCCACGAGGAACGACGACTCCATGGAGCCGGAACTCCAAATACTCCCTGCCCTTGTGTTTCTGCTACTCTACGACCAACAGCTACGTAGGCGCCAAAGACAACGGTGAGTACTGCACCTACGACACGGGAGAGGGGGAAGGCAAAAGTTAGGGGGACACCCACCAAACACACCCACCCCCACCCTCGCATATTACAACATACACACCAATGCATTCACAAAAATCACAGTAACAACCCACAATCCCCCCGGAAGAATGAAAAGACAATGCGAAATTCGGTCAAACATTGTAATGTGGCAATATACATGTAAAAAAAAAATACTCAGATATATCTTTGAAAATCAGTCATAAATATATACAATACGAGAAGTGGTGCAGATATGTAAATTACAATTCCCGTGCACCAACAGTCCAAAAATGCATGGGCGAGGCCCACAAAGGATACCTGACCAAAATCGGAGAGAACACTGCCGGGGCATCAGATTGAAATACTACAGGCACCTCAGGGGGAAGGGAAGGGGTGGCACCTCAGCCGGATGACTGCAAAGCCAGATCCACGACGGGGCTCCATGTCCATTAATGCATCCTGGGGAGTGCAAAGCCACAGTCTCTCAAGTCTCTACAGTGGGTGGGTTGCCCACTGTTACATCCTGGGGAGTGCACAGCCACAGTCTCTCAAGTAGATGCAGGTCTCTACTGGTACTGGGGGGGACTGGTGCCGAGACTGGATGACTCTCCCCGTGAAAGTTCCTGTCCTGTCACTGTCCCAGCTGCACATGGGATAAGGATGCCTGATGTGGCGGGCCATTCATTCCTACCCGGTGCTTGCCCTGTTCAGCGGTGCTTTGCCATGGCGGTCTTTGCCCTGTTCAGCGGTACCTTGCCATGGCGGTCTTTACCCTGTTCAGCGGTGCCTTGCCATGGCGGTCTTTGCCCTGTTCAGCGGTGCTTTGCCATGGCGGTTCTGGACTGTTCAACGGTGCTTTGCCATGGCGGTCTTTGCCCTGTTCAGCGGTGCCTTGCCATGGCGGTTCTGGACTGTTCAGCGGTGCTTTGTCATGGCGGTCTTTGCCCTATTCAGCGGTGCCTTGCCATGGCGGTTCTGGACTGTTCAGCGGTGCCTTGCCATGGCGGTCTTTGCCCTGTTCAGCGGTGCCTTGCCATGGCGGTCTTTGCCCTGTTCAGCGGTGCTTTGCCATGGCGGTCTTTGCCCTGTTCAGCTGTGCCTTGCCATGGCGGTTCTGGACTGTTCAGCGGTGCTTTGCCATGGCGGTCTTTGCCCTGTTCAGCGGTGCCTTGCCATGGCGGTCTTTGCCCTGTTCAGCGGTGCCTTGCCATGGCGGTCTTTGCCCTGTTCAGCAGTGCTTTGCCATGGCGGTTCTGGACTGTTCAGCGGTGCTTTGCCATGGCAGTTCTGGACTGTTCAGCGGTGCTTTGCCATGGCGGTCTTTGCCCTGTTCAGCGGTGCCTTGCCATGGTGGTTCTGGACTGTTCAGCGGTGCTTTGCCATGGCGGTCTTTGCCCTGTTCAGTGGTGCCTTGCCATGGCGGTTCAGGACTGTTCAGCGGGGCTTTGCCATGGCGGTCTTTGCCCTGTTCAGCAGTGCCTTGCAATGGCGGTTCTGGACTGTTCAGCGGTGCCTTGCCATGGGGGTCTTTGCCCTGTTCAGCGGTGCCTTGCCATGGCGGTTCTGGACTGTTCAGCGGTGCTTTGCCATGGCGGTCTTTGCCCTGTTCAGCAGTGCCTTGCCATGGCGGTTCTGGACTGTTCAGCGGTGCCTTGCCATGGCGGTCTTTGCCCTGTTCAGCGGTGCCTTGCCATGGCGGTCTTTGCCCTGTTCAGCGGTGCTTTGCCATGGCGGTCTTTGCCTGTTCAGCTGTGCCTTGCCATGGCGGTTCTGGACTGTTCAGCGGTGCTTTGCCATGGCGGTCTTTGCCCTGTTCAGCGGTGCCTTGCCATGGCGGTCTTTGCCCTGTTCAGCGGTGCCTTGCCATGGCGGTCTTTGCCCTGTTCAGCAGTGCTTTGCCATGGCGGTTCTGGACTGTTCAGCGGTGCTTTGCCATGGCGGTTCTGGACTGTTCAGCGGTGCTTTGCCATGGCGGTCTTTGCCCTGTTCAGCGGTGCCTTGCCATGTTGGTTCTGGACTGTTCAGCTGTGCTTTGCCATGGCGGTCTTTGCCCTGTTCAGCGGTGCCTTGCCATGGCGGTTCTGGACTGTTCAGCAGTGCTTTGCCATGGCGGTCTTTGCCCTGCTCAGCAGTGCCTTGCCATGGCGGTTCTGGACTGTTCAGCGGTGCCTTGCCATGGCGGTCTTTGCCCTGTTCAGCGGTGCTTTGCCATGGCGGTTCTGGACTGTTCAGCAGTGACTTGACATGGCGGTTCTGATACGGACATTGGTCTGTGGCATGACGTTCTCTATACTGGGCATTGGTGTGTGGCATGACGTTCCATCATTGCCCAGCGGGGCTGTGGCATCCGGGGCCCTCCAGGGCACTGACTCCGGCGGTGGTCTCTGGACCAGTGACGATACTTGTGCCCTCCTGGGCTGTGACTCCGGCGGTGGTCTCCTGACCAGTGACGATACTCGGGCCCTCCTGGGCTGTGACTCTGGCGGTGGTCTCTGGACCAGTGACGATACGTGTGCCCTCCTGGGCTGTGACTTTGGCGGTAGTCTCTGGACCAGTGACGATACTCGGGCCCTCCTGGGCTGTGACTCCGGCGGTGGTCTCTGGACCAGTGACGATACTTGTGCCCTCCTGGGCTGTGACTCCGGCGGTGGTCTCTGGACCAGTGACGATACTCGGGCCCTCCTGGGCTGTGACTCCGGCGGTGGTCTCTGGACCAGTGACGATACTTGTGCCCTCCTGGGCTGTGACTCTGGCGGTGGTCTCTGGACCAGTGACGATACTCGGGCCCTCCTGGGCTGTGACTCCGGCGGTGGTCTCTGGACCAGTGACGATACTTGTGCCCTCCTGGGCTGTGACTCTGGCGGTGGTCTCTGGACCAGTGACGATACTCGGGCCCTCCTGGGCTGTGACTCTGGCGGTGGTCTCTGGACCAGTGACGACGGTGCTGGTGGTTGTGTGTTGACCGCCGGAAATGATGGCACACTTCTCTGCCGTGACACTCACAACAGGCTGGGCAGACTTCCTCAGGCCCTTCCCCACCTTTGGTGGAGTCACAGCTGACTCTCCAATCCCCTTGGAACCCATTTCAGTTGTTTATCCACCAGGAGTCTTAACACGGTCCCGTCGTCCACTCTCCAATTTCAGAGCCTTTACAGGTGGTGGGCTGCCAGTGCCTTGGCTCCGGGTCCTACTGCCTGCCCTGGTGGCCGGTGCACTCCACAAACCTTGAACAGGCACCACTGGTATTGGAGGCTTTTTGGCTGAGGCGCTACGGCGGGACTGATGAATTGGAGGGGGTGGGGTGGGGGCAAAAAGGTCAACTTTACAGAGGGACAGTTTCTGACAAACACTGGGATGGGTAGCTGGAGGGGGTCTGGGAGTGGAGGAAGAGGAGGTGGTTGTAGGAGGTGTCACTTTGGGTGTTTTGGGTGCAGGTACTGGAGGCTGTTGTGAGGTGGACGGATGTTGGGTGAGTGATTGCCGGCGTTTGTGTACTTTGGGAGGGGGCGTCACAGACACACTGGGAGAGGACACAGGGGACGTGTAAATGGCAGTGGAGGTGGTGAGTGCAGGTGAGCGGCGTGTGGTGCTGGGTGTCCTTGTACGATTCATGGTGCCTGTCGATGTGGTGCATGCAGGTGTGTGTGTAGACGAGACTGGGAGGGAGGAGGGAGAAGAGGAGGAGGGGGACACAGTGGAGGCAGTGGATGTTGCTGTGTCTGTACGTGGGTGAGGCTTGCATGAGTGCCTGTGGTGTGCGTGGTGCCTATGTTTGCTTGAGCTACTTGTGTGTGTTGACTTGTGTGCATGCTGGTCTGTAGGTGTGCTTGGGATGGGCTGGGGTACAGGAGATTGGGTCTGGGTGGAGGAAGTTGGAGGGGGAGGCTAGACACAGGGACAATGGCTGCCATCAGTGCTGAGACCAGAGATTGCAGGGTTCACTGAAGGACAGCCTTACCAGAATGAATGCCCTCCAGGAATGCATTACTGTGTTGCAACTCTCGTTCTACACCCTGGATGGCATTCACAATGGTAGACTGCCCAACAGTTAGTGACCTGAGGAGGTCAATGGCCTCCTCACTGAGGGCAGCAGGGGTGACTGGGGCAGGGCCTGAGGTGCCTGGGGCGAAGGTGATGCCCACCCTCCTGGGTGAGCGGGCACGGGGCAAGCGCTGAGGGGCTGCTGGGAGGGCGGTGCTGGTAGGGGAGGTGGCGGCTGTACCTGTAGAGGTGAGGGGCACAGATGGTGCCACCACCACAAGGGAGCCCCCATCGGCGAACGAGTCCGTGTCGCTGCTTGGTGATCCGGTGGCCGACGTGAAGCTCCCCTCGCCCTCCGTCCCACTGGTGCATTCAGAGTCCGTGGTGTGGCTCTCCATGGCCATGTGGGATGCAGCTCCCTCGTGCTCCGGTGCCACTGTACCTTCGCCTATTGATGCTGATGTACAAAAGGACAGGGAGAGCAGAAAAAGCGGGGGAGACAGAAGAAAGAGAGTTTTAGTGCATGGATTACCGCTACCGTTGGCGGACAAGACAGACGCAGCAGCCCCCTGCATTACGCCGTGCTCCTGCCCTCTGCACATGCAATTTCTGGGATATGGCCTACATGGCAATGGTGGACATCTGCGCACATGTATGCAACAGGGACAACTGTACCTCGACTTGGCACTCTGCTGAGGTGGGGTAGAGTGCCACATGGCCTACATTACGGAGGGGCCTTGCCTACCTAACTCGCCCTGGCCTAGGGACACCCACAGCCCACCTCCCCCACCCAGACACCTCCACTACGAGCAAAGTCAGCAGAATGAGGTTGTACTCACCCCCTTGTGTCTGCTGTGATGCCCTCAAGTGCCCATCCAACTCCGGGTAGGCCACCGCCAGGATCCGGAACATCATGGTGCGACGGGCACCCCTCCCACGTTGGGAGGCCATCCCCAGCTGAGCCTCCGCCGTCTTCTTGCTGCAGCGGCAAATGTCCTCCCATCTCTTACGGCAGTGGGTGCCCCGTCTCTGGTGGGCCCCCAGGGTCTGGACCTCCTTGGCGATGGCACGCCAAATGTCCCTCTTCTGGTGGGCGCTGACCTACATGACATGCACAAGGGAAGAAGAGAAGCCATTACCAACTGCACTGTAGATGTAAGTGTCCCCCCTCCCTACCCTTGCTATTTGGCACATGCATTAATGTTCCCTGAACTCTGCCCCCTTCCCTCTTCCAACCAGCCCTCTCCACCCAGGCCTAGCCCATACAACGTGCTCCCTGTGTACTAACCTGTTGGTCTGGAGGACCGTAGAGTAGCGTGTACTGGGGGAGGACCCTGTCTACCAGTTTCTCAAACTCCTGTGCAGTGAAGGCAGGGGCCCTTTCCCCAGACACAGCAGCCATCGTCGCTTCCAGACCGAGGTCACAGCAGCACTAGCAGTGTAGGTCCTCTCCTGTCAAAGGTCAGGTATCTAGTGATTGAACAGATAGAAAATGGCGATGAC